>NC_044032.1:441912743-442214195 GCF_901765095.1 Microcaecilia unicolor
TTTGCACCTCAAAGATGACAAATACATTTTAATGCCAGCCTTCAATAAAATGGGCTGATTTCACTGCTATCCTTTTTTTCATATCTCATGCTTTCTCTGGTTCCCAGAGCTTTTCAATAGGGAACAAAAGAGAATGAGTTCACTTATCAGCATGAAAGGACTTCCTCTCATTCCCTCCAACACTGGCACACAGTTTTCTCAGTAGGCTCTCTTTCTTTCTCTGTATCCACGATAGCTAATTTGTATTTTATACCTTCAAAATGGATTTCAGTCTAGCCAACTCTACCTGCTTGCGCCGCTCCCTGTGGAGCCCAAAATATGCAAAGTGAATTTCTACTGATTAAAGAACTAAGATAGAAAACGTTTCTGTTTTCATATGACACTCAACTGCAATGAACTTGGTCTAATGGGTTTCAAAACAGGGTAGATATAATTAGCAAAATTGTCTTCCAAGGTATATGTATTTAGGTCTGGAACTCTCAGCTCATAGAATTCATTGTGGTAGCTCTCTTCTCAGCTGCTTCTATTCTCTCTGGGGGTTTTTTTTTGGAAATGCAATCTAGAACTAAACACAACAGTAGAGGTGATGCCTCATCAATGATTTGTATAGGAGTAGTGCTTCTCAGTCCTTGGGACACATCTAGCCAGTCAGGCTTTCAAGATGCCCACAACGAATATGGAAGAGATGGATTGTAGTGTATGCAAATTTACCCCAGGCATATTCAATGTGGACATCCTGAAAACCTGAGTGACTGGGTGTGTCCTGAGGACTAGGTTGACAACTCCTAGTATAGAGGCATATGAGGAAAGGCTGAAGAAGTTAGGGCTCCTCAGCCTGGAAAAGAGATGGCTGAGGGGGAATATGATTGAGGTCTACAAAATCATGAGTGGTGTAGAACAGGTAGAAGTGAATCGATTTTTCACTCTTTCAAAAAAGTACGAAGATCAGGGGACACTCAATGAAATTACATGGAAATACTTGTAAAACAAATAGGAGGAAATATTTTTTCACTCAGTGAATAGTTACGCTCTAGAACTTGCTGCTGGAGGATGTGGTAACAGTGGTTAGTGTATCTGGGTTTAAAAAAGGTTTGGACAAGTTCCTGGAGGAAAAGTCCATAGTCTGTTATTGAGATGAACATGGGGAAGCCACTGCCTGCCCCAGGATTGGTAGCATAGAATGTTTCTACTATTTGGGTTTCTGCCAGGCCACTGTTGGAAGCAGGATACTGGACTAGATGGACCATTGGTCTGACCCAGTATGGCTATTCTTATGTACGTCTTTCTATGCTTTCTATACTTATTACTGAGCTCGCCCTCCCCTCTACCTTTTTGCATTGTTTGACAACTTTAAGGTTCTCTGATATGATCATGCCCAAATCTATTCCCAACATTTTCTGTTCTATATGGAATTCTCTTCATTTTTCTGCTTTAGAGAAAGTAACTCTATAACTTGGTGCCAAAACTTATGTGCCACTTCAGTATGTCAGACTTGCCAAAATTAGCAAGTACGTGTATAAGTGCACTGAGCACCTCCTATAAAGTGGTGCCTATGTACTATAGGGTGTAACTACAAGGGGAGGGTATAGCTGGGCAGAGCATAGGCGGGCTATGGGTATGTCTCAAACTTACATTTTAACTTCTAAAATTCTATACATTACTGTATGTGTTGTACATTGTGGACTTCAAAACTCTCATTTACACCTGCCATACAGCTGGTATAAACAGTCACGCCCAAATTGTGGTGCTCCAATTTGGATTTCTGCACTTCTCTATAAGGGCATCTTGGTGCACAGATGTTGTTAAAGAATTGGCACTATGTACACAACATTGGTGTACCTCATTGGAGGCACCAACGTATAGAATTGCCTCCTAAATATTAGCTGCAAAATAACCAATCCTCAAGTCTTTCTGGATTATACCTAATTTTTTCATACCCTGTGGAGTGTCAGTCCTTTTGTAGATCTGAGTATATTATCTAAAACCATAAACATTCACTATTAAGCACTGTGCAATACTCTAAAAACTTTGACCAGAACTGGTCACAGGACTTATTCTGGTGGCACTCGACAGGTAGCCCTCCTTTTTTTGGCATGAAATCAATTTATGAATACACTGTGCTGGCAATCAATTTCTAATCCAGTTCACCACCTTAGGACCAAACTCTTAGGCAACTCGGTTTATTTAATGAGTCTGTGTGGAACAGCATCAAAAGCCTCCTTGAAATCTAAATATACCACATCCAGCACTCTGCCCTGATCTAATTCTTTGTGCATCCAATTAAAAATGTCAGTCAGACTTGTTTGACATGGCTTCCTTTTGGTGAACCATACCATGTCAGATTCTATAATCTTTAACTCTGTTATCATTTTCTTTAATAGTCCTGCCTTTAATTTCTCTATCATCGAGATCAAGATTGACTAGAATTGTAAGCTGAAACTCATGGACAGAGACCATGAGGGGCATTTTCGAAAGGGATGTCCATGTTTTGATATGGACGTCCTCGCAAACCATCCCAATCTAGGGGCAGGGAAACCCGTATTTTCGAAACAAGATAGACATCCATCTTTCGTTTCGAAAATACCATCAGGGATGTCCAAATCCTTAAATTTGGTCGTCCCTAGACTTGGTCATTTCTGATTTTCGCCAATAATCGAAACCAAGGACATCCATCTCAGAAACAACCAAATGAAAGCCATTTGGTCATGGGAGGAGCCAGCATTTGTAATGCACTGGTCCCCCTGACATGCCAGGACACCAACCGGGCACTCAAGGGGGCACTGCAGTGGACTTCATAAATTGCTCCCAGGTACATAGCTTCCTTACCTTGTGTGCTGAGCCCCCCCAAACCCACTATCCACAACTGTACACCACTACCATAGCCCTTACGGGTGAAGGGGGCACCTAGATGTGGGTACAGTGGGTTTGTGGTGGGTTTTGGAGGGCTCGCTGTTTCCTCCATAAACATAACAGGTAGGGGGGATGGGCCTGGGTCCGCCTGCCTGACGTGCACTGCACCCACTAAAACTGCTCCAGGGACCTGCATACTGCTGTAATGGACCTGAGTATGATATCTGAGGCTGGCATAGAGGCTGGCCCAAAATATTTTTTTAAGATATTTCTTGAGGGTGGGAGGGGGTTAGTGACCACTGGGGGAGTAAGGGGAGGTCATCACCGATTCTCTCCGGTGGTTATCTGGTCAGTTCGGGCACCTTCTTATGCCTTGGTCATAAGAAAAACAGGACCAGGTAAAGTCGTCCAAATGCCCATCAGGGACGCCCTTTTTTTCCCACTATGGGTCGAGGACGTCCAAGTGTTAGGCACGCCTAAGTCCCGCCTTTGCTACGCCGCCGACTCGCCCCCGGGAACTTTGGTTGTCCCTGTGATGGAAAGCAGTTGGGGACACCCAAAATTGGCTTTCGATTATACCGATTTGGGCGACCCTGTGTGAAGGACGCCCATCTTCCGATTTGTGTCGGAAGATGGGCGTCCTTCTCTTTCGAAAATAAGCCTGATAGTCATTATGCTTTGAATGTTTTCTCCACTTGTTAGCTATGGCACTCAGGCTGCAATAAAATGTGCTGCACAGATTTAGTACCAAACTTTCAACACAACATGTTCTCTGTGGAAACAAAATTTATTGGAAAACAATTTTTTGTGTGTCTTGGAAGATAACATTATAATAAATGGCCAGAACTTTATCACTATGACACAGTGCCAGTTTACATTTTTTTTTTCAAAATAGTGTGTCCTGGTATCAGCAGTTCTGCATCCAAGAAACAACTGCATCTTAAAGCGGCATTTCTTGAAATATCAGCTTTCCTTGACCCTATTCTCTATTCTTTTGCTCTTAATCACAGGTCTGTTTTTTTCCATTTCTGTAGGGGCTGATATTCAGCTGATATATATCTGAGTAAAAATAATCAAAAAGATGCCTGTTTAATTTGACCTGTCTGAATACAGCTGGTTAAAAATGTATATCTTTATGTGGTTATCCTAGGCCTGCTATATGGGTGACTGGCTTAATTAACTAGATCACTTCCTGCTTAGATTTTTTGTCATGCCCTCTGAATGCCTCTATGTCCTTCCACCATTTAATTGGTCAAATTTTGTCTGGACAGTGAGTTTTCTATCCAAAATGCACCTGGTCTCTTTGAGGGGGGGGGGGGGGGGGGGGATTTTAAAAAAGCAGGCATTTATCTGACAAAATCCTAGGATTACCTGGATAAATGCTTTTGCATATCAACCTCTAATATTTCTGTATTTTTGCAGTTGTTTGAATAGATGCAACATGTCTTTTGTTATACTGTAAGTATCTATTTTTGCAAAGCTCAGGTTTGAATACAAGTGCCTAGAATCTGTGAATCATGTTCTGAAGGATTCACATCTCCTCTGGGATAGCAAAACATTAAAATAAAAACACCTCCTCCTCCTCCTCCTCCTCCAACAAAAGCTGCAAAATAATAAACTCAGCAGTCTGCGGAGAAAGATTCTTCCAACTGTACTTGCCATACACAGCTATCAACAGTATTAAACATAACATGAAGCTCTTGTGTGTTGCTGCTCTTTGTAGAAACATGCAAGACTTATTTCAGAAATAAACATGCCTATTTATTAAGCTGCATTAGGGCCAAAATTCTATATATGGCATTGAAAAATCAGCGCTGAAAAAAATAAGTGCTAAGTGCTAGTTCATAACCAGCAGAAGAAAAGAGGTGTTGATGCCCCTCTACTAGTCGTTGGTGAGGCCCCACTTGGAGTATTGTGTTCACTTTTGGAGACTGTATCTTGCTAAAGATGTAAAAAGACTGGAAGCGGTGCAAAGAAAAGCTACAAAAATGGTATGGGATTAAGGTTGCAAACCTTATGAGGAGAGACTTGCTGACCTGAACATGTACACCTTGGAGGAAAGCAGAAACATGGGTGACATGATACAGACGCTCAAATGTTTGAAAGGTATTAATCTGCAAACAAACCTTTTCTGGAGACAGGAAGGCAGTAAAACTAGAGGACATGAATTAAGGTTGAAGGGGGGAAGACTCAGGAGTAATGTCAGGAAGTATTTTTTTCACGGAAAGGGTGGTGGATACATGGAATGCCTTCCCGCGGGAGGTGGTGAAGATGAAAACGGTAATGGAATTCAAACATGCGTGGGATAAACACAATGGAATCCTGTTTAGAAGAAATGGATTCATGGAATCTTAGCGGAGATTGGGTGGCAACACCGGTAATTGGGAAGGAAAACCAGTGCTGGGCAGACAGGGCAGACTTCTATGGTCTATGCCCTGATCGTGACTGAATAGACGGGGATGCGCACAGAACCTTTAGTACAACAACAGTGCTCGACAGAGTTCTATGGTCTGTGCTCTGATAAAGACAAGGACAAATCAAACTCAGGTATACATATAAAGTATCGTATACCATATAAAATGAGTTTATCCTGTTGGGCAGACTGGATGGACCATACAGGTCTTTATCTGCCATCATTTAATTTACTTTGTTACTGTAAATGGTGCTCCGAGTTGGGAGATATTTATAAAATGGTGCCTAGCACTGGGATCTGTACCTAACTTTTAGGTGCAAGGATTTACACCAACTGAAACCTGGTGTAAATCCCTGTACCTAAAGTAACCTCTTAGCATCGATAATTGATTATTAGCATCCAATTATCTGATCATATTATTTTTCCAGTTAGGTTCATGCTGGTCTCTTTTCCATTTCTACTTGGTTTTCGCCTAAATAATTTTCTAAGATCCCATTTCTATTTTCTGTTCTTTTCATTTTCCCTGTCTTCCCATTCCTCCATAAGGACCCTGTTTACTAAGCAGCATTATAGGCGCGTTAAAGTTTTTAATGCGTGTTAACCATGTACGCACGTTAACCATGTACATGCCTACAATATCCCTATAGGTGCCTACATGGTTTGCACGCACGCTAAGTGTAGGCGCGCTAAAAACACTAACGCACCTTAGTAAACAGGGCCCTAAATCTCTTATCCTTCTGTTTCATATTTTTTTTCTCCATTACTTTAGCCAGATCTCATTAGTCCTTTTCCTCCCCTTCCTATGTTTACCTCATTAGTCCTCCCATTCCCCACTTCTGTCTCATCCCTTCCCCAACCTTCTATTTTCCTGCCTTTCGCTCACTTTCTAGTCACCCATTTCCACTCTCTATACTCATCTCCTCCCCAGCCTCATCTGCCTTCTGTCTCTCATTCTCTACTCAGCCCCAGCTCCTTCCCTATCATTTATCCCCTCACCACCTTGCGTCTTCTTACGTTTTACCCCACATCTAGGTTCTCATTTCCCCTTTCATCTTTCACTTCTCTCATTTCAACCTTCTCTCATCTGTAAAGACTCGTTTTGAGTCCACTAGGCATTCTGAGGAAATTCTATAAGTAGCACTCAAAAATGGGTGCCAATAAAACTTGGCACTAACTGCCAGATTCTATATAGCACGCCTATAAGCCAATTAGTGGCAATAGTTGCTTAAGAGGCAATTATTGGCACTGATTGGCTTATTAAGCTAATTAAGTTGAACGCACAAATCAGAATTTGACTAGATTTGCGTGTGCAACTTAAGTCACGCTGTATGGAATTTGGAGGATTATGCGGTGGATTCTATAAATCGCGCCTATAACTTGATGTGGAAAACCCCCCCGCTTCAACACTGTTCTATAAGCTGTGCCTAAAGCTAGGTGTGGTTTATAGAATAGCACTTAAGTGCAGGGGTCGCACATAAATTTAGGTGCATCCATTTGCACCAATGAAAAGGTGGTGCAAATGTCCTCATCTAAATTAAAACATGGAACCCCTTTATTCTATAATTGCACATGTAACTCAAATCTATGCCTACACTCTGTCCCAAAATGCTCATGATCCTCCCGTTTCTGCAAACCATTTCCAGAATGTGCGTAAAATTTAGGCGCAGATCACTCACTTACATTTATACACGTACACATTAATTGATTTCAATTAGCACCAGTAATTGCTTGTTAAGTCAATTATTGTTACTAATTGGCTTGCTATTCAGTTACATTGCGTGCATAAATTGGGCGCATGCTCAAATTTGTGCACGCAATTTTTGGCAACTTTTATAGAATTATGGGGCTTAATTAAGTCTTAATTTGTAGACAAAAAGGAAATGGAACTGAGGGTAGGGTGGGAGAGAACCAGGACTGGAAGTGGGTGGGGCCAGGGACCAAAGTGAACTTACTCCTACACACACAATACTTCATTTGTGGATTAAAAGGAAGCTGGTATGGACATGTACTTGGGAAATTCATATATTTAATTTTAAAAATATTTATTTATTTATTACACACTTTTTATACTGTGCTATCAAACTTTCTAGGCAGTTTACAGTTTTCATCTACACAATGAAAACAGATCAATAACACTTGTGCTTCTGGCAAAATAAACAAAAATCACAGACAGCAAACATCTCTAAGGGGTCCTTTTACTAAGATGCGCCAAAACGTGGCTTGCGCTGGTGTAGATGCGGGTATTGAATGCACACAGACCTATTTTCAGCGCACCTCCAAAAAAAGGCCTTTTTTTAGCCGAAAATGGACGCGCAGCAAAATAAAAATTGGTGCGCATTCATTTAGGGCCTGAGACCTTACCGCCACCCATTGACCTAGCATATAATGGCATGTAATATAATGTAAACCAGGCAGTAATTGTCAGCCCGCATATAATTCTGAATACTGCTTGGTTAGCGCCCACGCCAGAAATTTTCCAGGGCGCATAGTGGTTGCACATAGAAAATGAAATTGCCACCCTGGCCATGTGGTAGCCAGGTGGTAGTTCAAAATTGACGCATGTACACGCCTACATGACTTAGTAAAATTGCCCGTAAACTTCCAGGTCTATAAAATAATGAGTGGAGTTGAACGGGTAGATGTGAAGCGTCTGTTTACGCTTTCCAAAAATACTAGGACTAGGGGACATGCAATGAAGCTACAATGTAGTAAATTTAAAACGAATCGGAGAAAATGTTTCTTCACTCAACGTGTAATTAAACTCTGGAATTCATTGCCAGAGAATGTGGTAAAGGCGGTTAGCTTAGCGGAGTTTAAAAAAGGTTTGGACGGCTTCCTAAAGGAAAAGTCCATAGAACAGTGATGGCGAACCTATGGCACGCGTGTCAGAGAGGGCACGCAGAGCTCTCTCCCTTGGCACGTGCGCCGTCGCTGGTCCGCTCACGCTCCCTCCCTCCGAGCACCAGTTCGGCCGGCCTCCCACACTCCCTCCAACCAAACAAGCATCAGGCCACCCACCCGTCCTCCCTCCCTCCCGTCCCAGCACCAGGAACCCCCCTCCTCCTCTGAAATTTAAAAAGCGTACCGTCCTCGGGGTTAAGGTGGCGTGCAGCGGCAGCGAAGCACGTGTTCTTCGCTCGGCGCGCCTTTGGCCTTCCCTTCTGTCTCTCAAGCTCTGGTCCCACCCCTAGGGGTGGGTGGGAGGGAGGCCTGCTACTGGGTGCTGCTGCTGGGTGCTGGGTGGGTGGGAGGCCTGATGTTGGGTGCTGGGTGGGAGGGCAGCAGGCCTGGTGCTGGGTGGGAGGGAGGCCTGATGCTGGGTGCTACTGGGTGCTGGGAGGGAGGTCTGCTACTGGGTGCTGCTGCTGGGTGCTGGGTGGGTGGGAGGCCTGATGTTGGGTGCTGGGTGGGAGGGCGGCAGGCCTGGTGCTGGGTGGGTGGGAGGGAGGGAGGCTGGGTGCTGGGAGAGAGGGCTGCCTGGTGCTTGGAGGGAGGGCGGCAGGCCTGGTGCTGGGTGGTACTGGGTGGGAGGGAGGCCTGCTACTGGGTGCTGCTGCTGGGTGCTGGGTAGGAGGGAGGCCTGATGCTGGGTGCTGCTGGGTGCTGGGAGGGAGGGCTGCCTGGTGCTGGGAGGGAGGGCAGGGGGGAGAGGAGGGTGGCTGGACATGGGTGGTTGGAGGGGAGGGCAGGGGGAGAGGAGGGTGGCTGGAGGGAAGAGGAGGGTGGCTGGAGAGGGGAGGAGGGTTGCTGGACATGGATGGAGGGCAAGAAATGAAGAAGAAAGGAGGAAAGTAAAGAAATAAATGGAAAGGAAGCCCTGGAAACGGAGTTAAGAGAACAGATAGAGAGCAGCAGAATCAGAGACTGGGACCAATATGGATAGAAAAACAAAATCACCAGACAACAAAGGTAGAAAAAAAATCATTTTATTTTCATTTTAGTGTTTGGAATATGTCCAATTTGAGAATTTACATCTGCTGTCTTATTTTGCACTGGGTATACTGGAGCTGTAACAGCTTACAGAAATGATTTATAATGAAAAAAAATCATGTTATTTTTCCTCCTATTCTAGTATAATATTTTCAATGATGTCTGTTTATATGCGCCATGGCTGGTGTAAGGGGTGTGGCTATCATAGGGGTGGAGTCATATGTGATAACCCCGCCCATAATGAGTACCGGCACTTTGCGATAAATAATTCGATTTTGGGTTGCTGTTTGGGCACTCGGTCTCTGAAAGGTTCGCCATCACTGCCATAGACCATTATTAAATGGACTGGGAAAAATCCACTATTTCTGGGATAAGCAGTATAAAATGTTTTGTACTTTTTTGGGGATCTTGCCAGGTATTTGTGACCTGGATTGGCCACTGTTGGAAACAGGATGCAGGTTTTGATGGTCCTTTGGTCTTTCCCAGTATGGCAGTACTTATGTATCAAAGGCTTCCCTAAAAAGGAATGCCTTCACACATTTTCTAAATTGACCATAGTTCTTCAATATGCAAATTTTATCTGGAAGTCAATTCCACAGCCTCACGTCTTCCACATAAAACATTCTCAATCTATGATCTTCCAACTGTATATATTTCACAGTAGGCACATCAATATATTTCACAGTAGGTACATCAAGTAACAACTTGTTATCAGAGTGAAGGGACATTTTTAGGTAGTAAATTCGTAATACAGTAGCCAAACTGACAGGAACTTCATTGTTCAGACACTTAAAAGTTAGTGTCAGAATCTTAAATTGTGAGCGCCATTTAACCAGCAGCCAATGGAGTTTCATGTTAATAAATAGTATCATCCACACTAGTACAAATTTGCAACATTATCAATAAAATCTGGGACTAATCAGTGTTTTTCTCAACATTTACACATTTTACCTAGATTCTACATATCCTGGTAAGATTTCTGCATGGAAACTGAAGTATATTCCATAACAATGGGAATGGGACTTGATATACTGCCTTTCTGTGGTTTTTGCAACTATATTCAAAGCGGTTTACATAGTATATACAGGTACTTGTTTGTACCTGGGGCAATGGAGAGTTAAATAACTTGCCCAGGGTCACAAGGAGCTGTAGTGGGAATCAAACCCAGTTCCCCAGGATCAAAGTCTGCAGCACTAACCACTAGGCTACTTCTCCAATGCAAATAACATACTTGGTTAACAAGCCAATTAACAAGTAAATATTGACACTAATTAGAATTTATGTACAGAACTGTCTAGGTGTATTCTATAACATGTTGTGTGTAAATTCTAAGTCACATTGTTGAAAAGAGGGCATGGCCATAGGCGGGTCATGGATGTTTCTAAAATCTATGTGTGTTATTATAGAATACACCGTCTGTGCCTAATTTAGGTGTCGATATTTACACTAGGGTTTACTTGGCATAACTTCCCATGACTAAATTTAGTTGTACATATGGGTACTTGGCGTATTCTATACACTGTGCAGAAATTTAGGCTTATTCTATAAAGTATGCCTAAATTGAGGCATACTTTACAGAGTGCACTTAGGCGAATTTCATTTTGGCTCCAAAATTTTAAGTGTGATATATAGACTCTAGTCCTTGATACTTCAGTGTTCTCCTCAGAAATTTTTGGCAGCCAGGTGGCATGAAGGATTACTGCCCTGCAATGACAAAGGAAAGCAAGTGTCTATTTTTACAGAAGCACTTGCTTCCTTTTGCCATTGCAGGGCAGAGTAACTGGGTTGGGGCAGAGGAATACTTAAATTTCCAAAGACCTTTGGTCTGACACAGTATAGCAGTTCCTATGAGTTAAATGTAAACATTTTCTGCATCCACAAAAATCTTCCTCCCAACAACAAGTAGGACATTTCTCCTTGGAAGTTACCATACAAAAAATATTCTGATTCTCATTTCATCTGAGCAACAGCAACATCAATCTCTGTACTGCAAGGCATGCTACAAAATAAAAAAAACCTGAAAATAAATTCCAACTCACCATACATGTAGCAAACCTAAACATACAACAGTAGCACTAATTTCTAAGGTTCAAATAGCATGAACCCTACCTATGAATAGGCAACACTACAAATATTACACTGGTCCATAGAACACCAATACACCTGCTACTGGTCAAGCAGAACAGTGGGATTTCTATAGATAGCTACACAAACTACTTGCAAACAACATACCACACCTTAGTCATGGGCAAAACACAGATAGAAATAAAAATATGAAAACAAAAGTTGAACTGGTAACCTTAAGAAGTCAAAACGCAGTACTCAACACTGGAAAAATAAAAATGAATTCATTTACTCTTGTACTGAACACAATACAAAGATATCTGAGATGCACATTTCCCAAAACTAGCATATTCAGAATAAAACCACTTTTCTTTTCTACCTTTGCTGTCTGGGCATTTTATTTTTCCAGTCATGTTGGTTCCAGTGAGTTTCTCTCTTCTGCTTTCATGTCTGTCTTCAGACAACTTTCTCTATTTGTCCTTTCTCCTCACCCTTTGTCCTCACATATGTCTCTGACATATTTATCTTTCCCTTTTAGTTATTTCCTCCTTTTCTTCTCTGCCTTTCTGTCCATTCAAATTTCACCTTCTTTCTCACCGTTCAGTTCTCCAACTCCTTCTTTTACTTTTCACATACCTATCAACTTTCCATCTCCATCTCTCAGTTCTTAGCTCTTCCATTTCCAATCTCACTCCTTCCTCATTCTCCTATTCCCTTCTGTCACCCCCATTACCACATTTTTACCCACTGTACTCACCACTCTCCTCTCACTTATCTCCTTGACACATACACTGACTATCGTTCTTCAGGAACCTCTAGACAATAGGTTTGAATTTACTGAAAGATGCTTCAAGTCAAAGGGAAAGGGGAAGGCTATTAGGAGGCATTGCTGAGATGAATGAATGGACCTTACTGGAGAGTAAGGATTGAGGAAACTAGCAAGAAAAAAAAAAAAGAAAGGAGGGGAGACCAAGTGCTTGGATCTGGTGACACAGAATGTTAAGTTTAAAAGGGATTCTACAAGATATCGAGCGCCAATGTTCAGCAATTAGAAGGGGAGTGGCATAGACAGATTTCTTTTGGCCTAGATGAGTTTAACAGTGGTATTCTGTACCAGCTGCAATCAATGTAGTTGTGAGTGTGGTAAGCCAACAAAAAGCAAGTCACAACAATCCAGCTTTGTCAAAACTAGAGCAGTTATGAGAGTGTGTAGAGATGAGCACGTCAGTAAGAATGGAACAGATTTTCTTGAAGATAAAGAAAGAGGAGGTTACTATGCTGGAAATATTAGTGGATGGACAATGCATTGTCTATGTGAATGTCAACGTGTAATTAAACTCTGAAATTTGTTGCCAGAGAATGTAGTAAAAGTGACTAGCTTAGCGGGGTTTTAAAAAAGGTTTGGATGGCTTCCTTAAGGAAAAGTCCATAGACCATTATTAAAATGGACTTGGGGAAAATCCACTGCTTATTTCTAGAATAAACAGCGTAAAATGTATTGTACTGTTTTGGGATGTTGCCAGGTACTTGTGACCTGGATTGGCCACTGTTGGAAACAGGATACTGGACTTGATGGACCTTCGGTCTGTCCCAGTATGGCAATAATTATGTAATGCTGAGTTCTTTGATCATGGTCTTATATAGGAGTGATGTGCCCTTAATAGTGAAAGGAGGCATTTGATGACAGATGGACTGTGAAGGAAACACCACTGTGGCTGACTTACTTACTGTTCAATTTAAGTTTGTTCTCAAACAACTAGTTTGATAATGTGTTAAGTTTGGAGGAGATCAGTGTACAACTAGAGGACGATAGTGGGTCTAGGGGGAATAGAAGTTGGATATTATGCACACAAATAAACAATATGAAGCCAAGAGATTGAAGGAGGGTTAAGGGAGCTAAATAAATGTTAAAGAATAGGGCTAAGAATGGATCCCTGAGGGACACCAGACAGTAGAAGCTGAGGTGATGAGATGGAATTAGAGTAACGGATGACACAGGTGTGCCAGAAAGATAGGAGTAAAACCATTGAGGAGCTGAGCCTGTGAATTGCCTGCCATTTCTCCCTTCTGTCCTCTCCCTTTCTTCCTCTGTGCCCTCTTTCTTCCTCCCTGTCCTCCCTATCTTTCTTTTTTGCTAGGTCCGATTGCTTGACATGTCTTCTTCTCTGACCTATCAAAAAGATGTAGCTCCTTTCCCACGTTATGTAGTCTGTAAACTTTTCTTGTCCAGGGGACCTATCTCCCAGTGATGGGATGTATACCCTATCACACTGGGAAGAGGAGAAGTCATTTTGCAGCACCCTACAGAAGCAAGTGGACTATTTGATGAACAAAATGGAAGACCAGGAGAATAGGAGCAGTTATAGCGGTATAGAAAATTAAAAATAAAGAATATTCAGGTCTCTGACCTCTTGGAGTAGAATAAAATGATTGACCGTATCAAAAGCATCAGACATATCTAAAGAAAACAGGACAACATCCCTCTGTCTAACCAAGATCAATTTTACAGTTTGCCAATTCCAGAAGAGTATGTTTGGTAGAATGGTGCAAGCAAAATTCCATCTGGCAGTGGTGCAAGGCATTACTACAATCTAAAAAAGTCAGAAAACTGAGTGGCTACTAATTTCTCCACCACTTTGGAAACCTCTGTTTTGTCTCTCTCTCACACACACACACAAACACACACACTCACGTCTTCCTCTTTTGTTTTCTTTTCAGTTTCAGCTCTGCTTCTTGCTTACTTGTCTCCTTCCTTCCACAGTGGATATTTGAATACGTTTCCTTCTCCCTTTCCTTTGATGCTATCCCCTTTTTCTTTCTTCCTACACTCTTTCTCATTCTTTCTCTCTTTCCTTATGAATTCTCTCTTCCACTTTTCATCTTCTTTCTCCAGCATTTTATTCCCATATTTTCTTCATTCTTCCTATGGGTACTCATTCCTTTTCACTCTCTCCCATTCTGACATACTCTCATTCTCTCCCCTCTCATCCCCTTTCCTGGTGGCCCAGCATCTCCACACCTCTCCTTTAAGTCCTGGCCAAGTTCTGCCCTCTCTGACATATACTTCCTGTTGCCATGGGAGTGAAACCCAAGAGATTCACAGCATGCTTGAATGGAGGCTCTGCATTGTACCGCTGTGTTTTTTAATGCTGATATTGGAGCAAATGGGATGGAGACACAAAGGGAAGATTGCTGAAAGGGGATGAGTCTAGGGCGGTGACAGCAAGAGGGGGAGATGCTGGACCACATGGGGGGGAGCTAGGCTGGGCAATACTACAACCAAGCCAAATATAGTATGACACTTCTGTCTGTATTACTAAAATCAGGGAAAGAAGATTGCCAAATAGGAATCGAGGACACAGGTATGAAATTCGGGGTATCTACTCAACTTACACTAGAGGGAAACCTTGTTATTTTTTGGGATCCTGTAATATAGTTGTGATCTGGATTGGCCACTGTTGAAAACAGGATACTGGACTAGATTGACCTTTAGTCTGACCTTGTATGGAAATTTCTATCTTATTAATTTATTTCTATTTCTGCAAGCAGACACTGTTTATGAGAATTAAAGGGGATGATATTGCTGATGTATGCAGAAATACCCATTGGGGAAACACTTTTTGATTGTATTCAAGGAAATCTTGGCTCTTGGGGTGAGATTTTCTTTATGTTATCTGGGTAACTGTGGTGGGCTTGATAAGTTTATTTTCACTAATTTTGAATCTTCTCTTTTGAGTTTGATTCCAGATACTAGAAATGTGGGCTGCCTATGGCATCCTGTGGTTCGATGTGAAACAGGTTATATGTTATTAATGGATAAACTGAGTTATGTTTTTTCCTTTTTTTTTTTCCAGTTCCCCTAGGATACCTTTTCTTGGTTTCTTCTATTTCCTGACTCGTATTGGATATTTTTCTTTTTCTACTCTTCTTATTCGATTTGTATCACAACTATGGATATTTTTCTTTAACCAAGCTTCTCTTGCTATAATTCAACATGCAATAAAAATAAAATTAAATCAACAAAAGGAGCCTGACACAAGAAAACCAAATATTGTGTTAAAGGAGAAAAATACAGTAATGATATTTGTTAATAGAAGTGTCAGAGTACAATGTGTAGAGAAAGACAGCAATATTTTCTCCTCAGTAGCTGTGTGCTCTGCATAGTGCTTTGAAGGGCATGGCAGATTAGATCCAATCATGAAAGGCAATTCTATAAGTTGGTGCCTAAATCTAGGGTGCCAATAGTGTGTTTATATTATAGAATAGTGCTGCTTATGGGCATGATTTCCACTAACAATTGGCAGCAGGGGCGTAGCCAGACCTCGACGGGAGGGGGGCCAGAGCCAGAGGTGGGGGGGGGCACTGTTTAGCCGCCTCCCCCCCGCTGTCACCACCGCCCACCCACCCCCGCCTCGCTGCCGCATCTGGTACCTTGTTTACTGGCGGGGGTCCCCAATCCCCACCAGCCAAAGAGTCTTCTTCAGCGCCGGTTGACTCCGGCGCCTTCATTGTGTGGTCATCTGTTTCTGACGCCTTATGTCCTGCACCGTGCATGTAGCCCAGTGCAGGAAGTAAGGTGTCCAAAACAGATGATCACACAATGAAGGCGCCAGAGTCGACCGACGCTGAAGAAGGCTCTTTGGCTGGTAAGGTTTGGGGGACCCCCGCCAGCAAACAAGGTACCTGATGCAGCAGCGGGGCAGGGGGTGGGCGGCGATGGCGGGGGTGTCAAATGTACAAGGGGCCAGGGCGTAATCTGTGGGGGCCCATGCCCCCATGGCCCCACGTAGCTACGCCCCTGATTGGCAGCTACATGCATTCAGTATTTATATATCACTTAGACCTAAGCGGTTTACAGTTTCATTTTACAAGTACTGGGTCGGTCCCTAGTGGGCTCATAGTCTAAGTAGTGCATTGTACTACTGTTTTACCTGGGGTAGTGGAGGGTTAAGTGACTTGCCCAGGGTCACATGGAGCTGCAGTGGGAATTGAAACTGGTTTCCCAGGGTCTCAACCCACTGCTGACCATTAGGCAGTAGCAGGAATCAAACCCAGTTCCTCAGGTCTATAGCTCACTACACTAACCATTAGGCCACTCTTCCACTATTCTATAAACAGTGCACCTCTATCACTTAGTGTCAAGGAGTTGTACATGTGGGCAGAGCATGGGCGTGTCACCAAATGACAATCACAGCTTATGGAACACTATCAGTTGTTTGCATTGCATGGCACACCCACTTACACCAGCCACTGACCTATCATAAGTGGGCATGCTGATGCAGCTTTGCACTAGTATTCTAGAACAGCTTAGGAACACCCTTAAGCCATTATAGAATTAGAGCTATGGGCTGGATTCTAAATATGACACCACAGAAATTGGGGCTGAAAAAAGTACTATTCTATAAGTTGTGCTTAAGGTTTGGCATAGTTTATAGAATAGCACGCTCCTAAGTTTAGGCGGCCATTTGCAACTACTGAAACGTAAATTTTAGGATCGTCCCCCATTATGCTCATGACCCACCCATTCCTGCACCCTCTTTTTCAGATCACATGTAAATTCCAATTAAATCTAATTAGTACCAATCATTGCTTGTTAAAAAGCCAATAATTGATGCTAATTAACTCATTATTCAAGTAAATTGTGCAAACACAATTTTTGGTAACTTTTATAGAATTAGGGGGTAAGTGTGCCCCTTTGTGTCACCTAAAATAAGGTGTTAATTTATAGAATTGCCACCATAGTATATTTATATGGCCCAAGCTGATAAAATAATGAAAAAGGGTCAGGCTCACCTGTTATGTACCATATTCATCACCATCCAGTCCGAGGGGTAAACAGTTTTCCCAATCAGGTCCTTAAACATGATAAAGGTTTCCATGAGAAAGTCCTTTGGGGAAAGAAGGAAAGAATGTGTCAGTCCAATCAGGTTCCAGTGCAACACTATACAACCCATTAGAATTAGTCCATCTAGAAAAGGGATCTTCTAACTTGTCAAGAGCCACACAGAGCATTTCAAATCCCTGAGAGGGCTGGTGGGGGCTTCCCTAGTGGTTAGTGCAGCGGACTTTGATCCTGGGGAACTGGGTTCAATTCCCACTGCAGCTCCTTGTGACTGTGGGCAAGTCACTTAACCCTCTATTGCTCCTGTTACAAAATAAGTACCTGAATATATGTAAACCACTTTAAATGTAGTTGCAAACACCTCAGAAAGGTGATATATCAAGTCCCCTTTCCCTATTTTGAGATTCTACATGGAATGTTGCTACTATTGGAGATTCTAGATGGAATGTTGCTACTATTGAGATTCTGTTGCTACTATTTGAGATTCTACATGGAATGTTGCTATTCCACTAGCAACATTCCATGTAGAAGCCTGCCCTTGTAGATCAGCCATGCAGCCGCGCAGGTTTCTGTTTCTGTGAGTCTGACGTCCTGCATGTATGTGCAGGACGTCAGACTCACAGAAACAGAAGCCTGCGCAGCTGCATTGCTGATCTGCAAGGGCAGGCTTCTAGATGGACTGTTGCTAGTGGAGGAGCAGCCTAGTGGTTAGTGCAGTGGACTTTGCTCCTGGCGAACTGAGTTCAAGTCCCATTGCAGCTCCTTGTGACTCTGGGCAAGTCACTTAACCCTCCATTGCCCCTGGTACAAAATAAGTACCTGAATATATGTAAACTGCTTTGAATGTAGTTGCAAAATACCACAGAAAGGCGGTATATCAAGTTCCCTTTCCCTTACTGGTGTTGACCAAATGGGGTGAGAGACACCAATGCATTCCTATGGGTATTTCTAATGTTTAGCGCACGCTAAAAATGTGAGCACGCCTTAGTAAAAGATGCCCGGAGTTTGCTGAGTTTAATGCTATGATGTGCTACTATTGTATTCTTTGGTTGATAGAGCCCGGGCACCCTGCCAGCTTTGAAGCCTTAGTCACTGCTACACATTGGTTGAAAACAAAAATCAATGAATTTAAGATATTTTCACATTTTTATAGAGGAATTAACCTGCAGTTTGTGGCACATAACTGAAAGCTAATGATTTCCAAACATGCAGCTTCAATTATCCCACCAGTAGCTGTTAAAACATCAGACATTAAGAAACATTAACGTTTATTGGCAAGAACATGGACTTTCACTTTGAACATGCTATCATCTTTTTTTTCATTAGAATTTGGATACAGTCTAAGGTACATGGAAAGAAAGGCAGTAAAAAAAAAAAAAGCACCATTTTATTTTTCTTCTTTAAATGTAAAGATAAATTTGCTATAAATCTTCTTCTCTTTGTCATCTGAAAATCCATTAGGTGCTAATTTCCTGTCCACAGGAGCAAATATGAAAAGGGAACCCCTCCATCATTTTAATGACGCCTCATTTACTTCAGCCTCATGTTAATTTAATTAACAGTAAAACATACCACATCACTCAGGAGCACTATGGGCATTAAATATAAAAGAACACTGACCCTTTTTTATTGTTATTTGATTCCTCCCCCTTCCTTCATGCTTGGTGTATGGTGGGGGGTGGGGGGGGAGTGGAGAAGGGGAGAGAAGGGGGAGGGGATTGCTCAGAACAGAATGGAGTAGCTGACCTGCATTTTCAGCCCTGACTTCTGATTCATTAGCTTCCACTTTGCCTGGACTGCTGTCTAATTTTAATCCGCATCAGAATAAATTCTGTCTACTGGGGGAGAGAATTGTGATTGCCCTGTTAATCCACATGGATATATGGAAATAAGGATCAACAATCAAGCTGTGGGTGATATCTTTCGAGAGTGATTCTCTCTTTGTCAAGGCAGTTACTCTGGGTTTAAATATTACAAACTCATCTAGGTTTTAGATTGTGAATGTACATGGGTCTATTTTAGGTGTGATTGCTGCACCTTTTGTTGGGCATTTTTATAAAGATATGTGGAGGGTAATTTTATCAGGCCACCTAGCTTAAGAGGGCAGGTGCCTAGGCGTCCTGATAAGATACAAGTATAAATGGCAGACATTCTGTCTACACTGCAGGTGTGGACATTTACTTCTCTTGAGAAGGTGTAAATGTCCATACCTAGATTACAAGATATTTAGGGGCTCATTTTCGAAACAGAAAAACGTCCAAAAAGCTGCACAAAGTAGCAGAATATTGTCAGTTATGTGCCCAGTTACCACATGGCATAATTGGGCATGCCTAAATCAGTAGCATAGCTACGTGGGGCCAGGGGGGCATGGGCCCCCGTAGATTTGGCCCTGGACCCCATTGCCAACGACCCTCTCGACCTCCCTCCCGCCACCAACCTGCCGTCGCCGTCGCCTGCCTTTGCTGGCGGAGGACCCCAACCCCCGCCAGCCGAGGTCCTCTTCTTCTCGCAAAAGGCTTCCTTCTGTTTCTGACATCTTGCACGTACAACGTGCAGGACGTCAGAAACAGAAGGAAGCCTTTTGTGAGAAGAAGAAGACCTCAGCTGGCGGGGGTGGGGGTCCCCCGCCAGCAAAGGTAGGTGGCTGCGGGTTGGCGGCGGGTGGGGGGTCGAGAGGGTTGTAGGCAGGGGGGGGGAAAGTTGGTGGTGGTGGCGGCGGCGGGGTCGGCAATGGCGGGGGGGTGGGTGTTAGCAATGGCAGGGGGGTCGGCAGTGTTGGCGGGGGGGGGGTCGGCAGCGCTGGGGGGGGGGCTAAAATGTGCCCCCTCACCTCGGGCTCTGGACCCCCCTCCCGCCAAAGTCTGGCTACGCCCCTGGCCTAAATATAGTTGCATTGATGATGATTTATGCTAGTATTTTATAACAGAATCTTGGCAGCCAGATTCCATTATCGAATCAGCACTCAGTGTTCAGCATCTAGGCACCTCCATTGCACTGCAGACCAAAATATAGAACAGGAAAAGTTCTCTATGATGACGAATCACAGAAGGCAAAAGTAGAGACTAATAGACGATTCACCACTGGAGACGTGAGTCCAACAGTCTTTATTAAGAGATAACGACCCATTGCACTGCCCAGTTTTGGAATTGCTCACATAGTGCTTGAGAGAATATCTGTTTGGTGTAGTTTTTAACGTGCTGTCACAGGCATCACTATGGGGTGGCAAGTGGTACCCAAAAAAATTGCCTTGCCAGCCCGACCCAAAACAGTGCTACTTCCCAGGCAAGTCTGGCATGCTTAGGTGCCCTGTATAAGAGGCACAACCAGGATCTTCCTTTTCTCCCTGTGATGGCAGCAATAAAAACAAACTGAGAACTTCCACTCCCCACTTATTGACATGCTGCATCCTCAGTTCGGTGGTAGTAAATAAATAGAAACTGTGTACAGGACCATAGAGCTTTGCGCACCACTGCCAGCTCTGCCGGTCATGCCCCTTTATGGTTCCACCCACAGTTTCTATTTATTTAACACCACTGAAATGAGGAGGCAGCACGTCGGGTAGATAGGGAGCGGAAGCTCTCAGTTTTTAAAGAAAATTCTTATGGACCGATGGAGGTGTCTGAGCTTGTGAGGAGGAAAATAGGAGAGATAGAACAATGGAGGGAGGGAGGGACAAGCTGTATAGTGGGGGGAGGAGAGAGAGATGGGTAATGCTGGATGGTGGATGAGAGAAAGAGACAGGGGCAACTTTGGAAAGAGGGGGGGATGAGAGAGAGAGAGCGAGAGAGAGCGAGAGAGAAAAGAGATCATGGAGCCTGGGAGTGGGGGAGAGAGAAGAGATGTATATAGAGGGGAGGGGAGAGACTGAGGGAGAGACAGAGGGGTGATGTTGGATGGTGGGGTGGGGAGGTGGGTGGGGGAGAATGAGGAGATCCTGGATGATTGGGGGAAGAGACATACAGACGTTCTATATGGCTGGGGGGGGGGGGGGAGATACACCAACAAGATACACTTCATGGCTGGCTGGGGGGGAGACAAACAGAGAAGATATGTTTCATGGCTGGCTGTGGGAGGGGAGACACACAAAGAGGATATGCTTCATGGCTAGGGGAGAGGGGGAGACTACATACACAGAGAAGATGCTGCATGGCTGGTGGAGGGTGGAGAGAGAGGAGACACAACATGGCTGGGGGGGGGGAGATGGAAATATACATACACACAAAGGAGATGATGTATGGCTGGGGAGAAGAAGACACACACACAGACAAGATGCTTTATGGCTGGGGGGAGAGGGAGACACACTGCTATGTCAAAAACTGCTCCCACTAAGATAGATGTTCTAACCCAAGGATTTAAATTTGTACTGCCACATGCCACCTTGCCCTAGCCCCGCCTCACTTAGCTTTCCCAAACATCTAAGTACCTAGGGAGGGGAGAGGATGCCCATGGAGGAGAAGGGAGGAGAGAAGAGGGGAGATGGTGCCTATGGAGGGGAAGGGAGAGGAGGGGAGGTGTGGGGAGGGGAGGGAGAGGAAAGGAGATAGTGCCCATGGTGCCAGGGGAGGGGAAGGGAGGAAGATAGAAGGGCTTGGTGCACATGGAGGGGAGGGATGGGGTGGGGAAGGGAGGGGAGGAAGATGGGAGAACATGGTGCTGAGAGGTCAGGTGATGAAGATTAGAGGACATGGTGCCCGTGGAGAGAAAGGGGAAGGGGAGAGGAGAGAGAGGGGATGAGATGACGTCCAAAGAGAGGAGGGGGAGGGAAAGGGAAGAGAGAAGATGGTGCCCATGGAGGGAAAGGAAGAGATGGAAACTACATAGATTTGAACAGGAAGAAGAAAAATGGAAGAAAGTTGAATGTGAAAGATATAGGGCAAGAAATGAAGGAAGGAAGAAAGAAAGAAAGAAAGAAAAGAAAGAAAGAAAGAAAAAAAAAGAAAGAAAGAAAGAAAGAAAGAAAGAAAAGAAAGAAAGAAAGAAAGAAAGAAAGAAAGAAAGAAAGAAAGAAATAGACAGGAGGTCCAGGAAACAGTTCAGAGCACAGGGAAGCAGAACCAGAGACAGTAAACAGAGAGATAAAATCACCAGACAACAAAGGTGATATAAATTATTTTATTGTAGTTTAGTATTGAAATATGTCAGTTTTGAGAATTTACACCTGCTGTCTATATATTGCACTGTACAGGAGGAAATGTGAGGGGGTGCGTTATGCATTTATGCGATTAAACATTTGAATAGATGCACAGCCCTAATTTGCATGCATAACTGTGCACCCTGTCCACACGTTGCCCAGATTCCACCAATCTGCACGTCCACCTTCAAAGTATGCACCATGATATAGAATGTGTGTAGGTGTACACATATGTATGTAATACACACATATGCACCTATATACTAGTGCTTTATATGCATTCTTGGTGCTTAAATGTTGGTGCCCTTGTAGAACTGCTGTCTAAGAGCACAGTATGAAAGGGCGGGCAGAGGACATAAGAGAGAACCTATGGGATAAGGAAAGAAAGGAAAGGGAGACAGTGAGGAAAGGGGATTAAGCGAAAGGAATGGAAAACAAAAATGAGGATGTTATAATGCCTATCAGGCTTATTTTCAAAAGAGAAGGGTGCCCATCTTTCAACACAAATCGGGAGATGGGTGTCCTTCTCCCAGGGTCGCCCATCCTAAAATAGTACTAAAATAATACCAGTACATCGATGACATTTTTATGATTTGGACTGAGGGGGAAGAAACTCTGAAACAATTTTACAATTCCTTCAATACATACCATCCTACAATCAGATTTAAAATTGACTACTCCCCAGAAAAAGTCAATTTTTTGAACACCACAGTCTCAATCAGTGATGGCTATATACAAACATCCATATACAAGAAACCCACAGACAAATGCAGCTACCTCCACGACTCCATCCTTCACATGCAAAAAGATCCATTATTTATAGCAAAGCTACAAGGTACCACTGTATCTGCTCTGTCCCAGGGGACAGAGACACACACCTTGAAATCCTGACTGCATCCTTCAAACAGAAAGGCTAAACCCCCAAAATAATCTCTAAGAATATTGCCTCCTCCCTCAAAACACCCAGGGGAAATCTGCTACAGTACAAAGAAAAAAAAAGCCACAGACAGAATCCCCCTTATAGTGACATACAATCCAGAGCTGGAAAAAATTAAGAAAAATCATAAAAGATCTACAGCCTCTACTCCAGAAGGATGAATTACTGAAAGAGATATTCCCATCCCCACCAGTGCTGGCCTTCTGACAGCCACCCAACTCAAAACACAAGCTAATTAGAAGTAAGCTCCCAAAACAGACTGAAAAAGAAAAGAATGGCACACATCCTTGCAATATATCCAGCTGCAAACTATGCCAAAACATTTCACAGGACCTCATGGTCATTCGCAAAGGAAAAATATTCAACATTAAGGAATCTTTCACGTGCTCATCTTCCAATGTGGTATATACCATTCAGTGTAAAAAATGCAACGAATGCTGCTACATTGGAGAAACAAGTCAGATGCTAAAGAAGAGATTAATTACATAGACACCATATGAAAAATGCTAGTACCAATCAGGATGTCACCTCTGTGGGGCAGCACTTTACAAAACCAGAACACTGTGCCAGTGATTTCATGGTAAGAATCCTGAAAGGGAACTTTAAAACAATACAGGAATGTAAGACCTTTGAAGTCAGAATGATTAAATATTTTGACACCCACCAGACAGGACTTAACAAAGATCTGGGTTTTCTAGCCCATTATAAACCATAAAATTGTGCTGCTTTGTCACCCCTCCTATCTCCATGCATATCTCCCTGCCCCTCATCCACCCAACTCTTCCTGTCTCTCACCTATCCACCCCCCCCATCCTGTTAGACTGTCCTGAAATGCTTTGATGTTTCACTTATATTACTGTCATCTACCAACATTGCTATTTCCGATCTGACGAAGAAGGGCAACCTTCGAAAGCTAATCAAGAAATGTATTAAGTTATGTCCAATAAAAAAAGGTACATTTTATTTTATTTTCCATGTTTATTTTGTTTTATTTCTATTGATTACCTTTAAAGTGGAAACATGGCTACCACGCCTCTCTACTCAGGGAGGTTCATAATTTGAACTTCTGCCCACTGGAAAAGAGCAAGGAAAAGAACAAGGACTCTTTCTTATTACAGGTCCTAGTTTGGCCAGAGTCCACTCCAACCTGCTATTCTCTCTGATTTCCCCTCCCCCAAGCAGCAGTCTGGGCAGCACACCTTCCCTCCTCAGCATGGGTTTCCAATTTAACTTGGTTTTCTGCATGTGGCAGCCTTTCATAACACCTATATAATATTCCTTTTTTCTTTCTCTTTTTTGTATGCCAGCAGGAGTGACAATTTTGTTTTTTTCTTTTCTTTTCCTTTCAAACATGGCTTTCTATGCTGTTGGCCCATGTAAGTGCTTTTCATTGTATTTAAAGGCAGAAGTGTGATGATCAAAGTAATGGTAATATTTTCGGTTCTTTTCTTTGCTCGGGTTGACACAGTTAGAGGTACATGCTCAGTGGTTTTCTACCACCTGCTTCTCCTAGGTGATATCATAAGAGAGGCTGCATGTCAGAAAAGAGATAATAAGGATAATGTCTATTTGAGGAATCTACATTTTTATGTAACAGGGCATTTATTCACATTTCCTGAGCTATGCACAACCTCTGGGCTGTGGTTTTGTAACAAAGAGAGTAATTATTTTTATTCAACAGAATCAATGAAAACATGTCCAGCAGAAAAGTATTCACCAACGTCGGCAATAAAATAATCAAATTCTATGTGCAGTGTTTGCACTATAAGGCATGCCACAACCTAAGCTATAATTTCTGAAACTAGGAGTGGAGGAGTGGCCTAGTGGTTAGGTGGTGGACTTTGGTCCTGCGGAACTGAGTTCAATTCCCACTTCAGGCACAGGCAGCTCCTTGTGACTCTGGGCAAGTCACTTAACCCCCATTGTCCCATGTAAGCCACATGAGCCTGCAATGAGTGGGAAAGCACAGGGTACAAATGTAACAAAAATAAAATAGACTATAATGGTGCTTCCAGGGGAGAATGACAGGTCTTTCCAGTGTAAAGCAGTACCACCCAGAATTCCCAAAGTTGGATCACAGCTACATATTTGCTCAGGTTCAACAAGGATTATAGGCAAAATAGTTTAGAAGGACATGTATTCAACTATGCCCTAAAATCGTCCTGGGGTTTCAGAGAATACAGGTTTGTGACATGTTTTCTAATTGTTCAGGTATAACTTTTATGGGAAATGGAAACGATGGGTCTCAACCAAACTGTGCTTTACAGACCATCTGAAAACAGCTATAACGGAATCTTTCTTTTTATTTCATGAAATGTATTTGAGCAAAACAAACATATTCAAGCAATCTAGGCACTTATCTCTAATAGTGTAGGTGGTACCTTGATTTTCCTAAGCAAAAATTATTCTCCACTGAGCATCTACATTTAGGTATCTATACTAGTGGGTCCTATACATAGATATATTAAAGTGGGCTTTCAAATTGCAGATGAAATTTAGTGTGAAGAAATGTAAAGTGATGCACATTGGGAAGAATAATCCAAATCATAGTTATATGATGTTAGGATCCACCTTAGGAGTCAGCACTGAAGAAAAGATTTAGACAATGTGCTGAAATCTTCTGCTCAGTGTGCACGGCAGCCAAAAAAGAAACAGGATGCTAGGAATATTGGGAAAGGGATGCAAAATAAGACCAAGAATATTATAATGCCTCTGCATTGCTCCATGGTGCAATTTTCCCTTGAGTACTGTGTCAGTTCTGGTCGCCGTATCTAAACAGATATAACAGAATTAGAAAAGGTTCAAAGGAAGAGTGACCAAAATGATAAGGGGATGGAACTCCTCCCATATGAGGAAAGGCTAAAGAGGTTAGGGCTCTTCAGCTTGGAAAGAGATGGCTGAGAGGAGATATGATTGAGGTCTATAAAATCCTGAATGGTGTAGAATGGATAAAAGTGAAGTGATTTTTCACTCTTTCAAAAAGTACAAAAACCAGGGGACACTCAATGAAATTACATGGAAATACTTTTAAAACAAATAGGAGGAAATATTTTTTTTCACTCAAAGAATAGTTAAGCTCTGGAAATCGTTGCTGGAGGATGTGGTAACAGCGGTAGCATATCCTGTGTTTAAAAGGGTTTTGGACATGGGGGAAGCCACTGCTTGTGACCTGGATTGTCCACTTTTGGAAACAGGATACTGGGCTAGATTGGACCATTGGACCTAGTATGGCTAGTCTTATGTTCTTAGAACAAGACAGGCTGTATGGTCCATATCTGTAATCATATTCCCATATTCCATGTTTGTAATTTCAATAGTAATTTTGAATGCTTGGGAACTAGGAATAAAAATTGGATTACTACTCTCATTTCATGGAGACCATTTTTGACTACAGCTGGATTTGGAACTGCTAAATAGTATAATAGCCATGAGCCCCATTGCCAGTCCCCTACACTGGCCATTTCCATTCAGGTGGGGAAAAAGGGGTCCATTTTGATATTTTTGTAAAACTAGGCATGTCACACAGAGATAAACTGACTTTCCAGGTAGGTGTGGCTACACAAAAGCACTGTAGGTGCTGATTCCCATTCAGAACAGTAAGAGAGACACCCAGACAATAGCTTGCACTTGGTGTTCAATGATATCTCATACTGCAGAGAAGAAGCTGTTTCAGTTGCTCAGCTAAAAAAAACCGAACAAACACAACATGATATGGATCCCTTATCAGTCTGCTCTGTAACTAGCTCATGAAAGTTATACTCCATCTGCAAGATCAGGGCAAAATAGAAACTAGACTGCTTCTGTATTCAGAGGGGGCAGAAGAATGAGGACTTGACTGCCCAAGGTGCCTTTGAGCCGGCAAAAAGACAATGAGCAGCTGGGCTGGAGGCGTGCTCTGCCATGGATCAAGCCGCAGCCCAGGAAACTGTGCTATCAGGTGCTATTGATCGTCCCAGCACAAGGAATAAGTACAGGACTGCCAGGGAACAGGCTGTGGTATTGATTGAGGAGTCAGGCTTCACAGCCATTTGCTGTACATGGAGTGCAGCTTTTCTCTTAGGCTTCTCCTGGGGCCCATCAAGCACTGGATTGCTGAGTTTGATTACAGATTGAGAGGTGACATATACACTGTCATCACAAATTTCTTGTGCATCTAAGTTGTTTTTTTTTCCTCCCAGGTTTTCAGTTTTCTTCATCACATTTTTCACTTAAAGCCCTGCTTTAAACACAAAAAGAAGATGCAGTAGTCACTCAACCAAACTGAAAGCTGTCCTGAAGGACAGAAAGTCTCCCGGTCCACATTGTTTAGCTTACATTTATTGGTAGTACGAACATTTGTGAATCTGTATGAACATTGTTCTGAAAAGTGCACAAAAAGAGTACAAAGAAATTCATCATTATTTTTTTTTTCACTCTGGTAAATTTTGAGGACCAGCCAGATCTAGCCTCTACTAAAGTGCCAGCAGTCTTGATTCATACTACTAAAGTGGGAGGGTAGAGCTTCCCTTATTGTTATATCCCTCTCTCAACTTACTTAGTTTCAGGACATTGAAAGATGGACTTTGGCCAGAGACCCAAGACCCGCAGTTCCCTCTGGAATGTGCTAATAACAGTATGAACACTGAGGCAGTGCTAAGATTTCATTCCCTCTTCTCCTCCACCATCTCACCAGGCATAGGAGCCGACTCTGTGGGTGCTGTGGGTGCTTGAGCACCCCCAATATTGAGTGAATTCCTTATATGTGTCCAGGGAGGGGTTATTTCCATGGGTTTAGCACCCCCAATAATTTTGAAAAGTTGGCTCCTATGTCACCAGGAACTAAGAACACTGCCTCTGCAGTACCTCCATCCTACCTTACCAGGGGAGCACAAGCCTCCACTAAAAACTAGGGTTGAATTTCCGATTAAAATTTTAATTGCAATTAATTGCACTATTAAAAATATTTTATTTATTTTTTTATTTCCACTGCAGCTAGTTGTGATTCTGGCCAGTTACTTAACCGTCCATTGCCCAAGGTACAAAATAAGTACTTGTATATAATACAGTAAACTGCTTTGATTGCAGCCACAGAAAAGCAGTATATCAAATCACATACCCCTTCTCGAAAGGATGGATAATCTCCCTCCCTCCCACCACTCTCAGATCCAACTTCATTCCCTTTCTTCCCTACCCTGTCCTCTTCCCCCAGGTCCACTATCTGACTCCTTTCTGGGTCATATCTCTCTCTCTCTCTCTCTTCCCTCCCTCCCTCCCTTCCTCCCATTGTCCAGCATGTCTCCCCCCCTCCCTTCCACTCCCATGAGCAGCACCAAGCTCTTCTCATGGCTGCTGGAGCTCACCATCTCAGCCATAGCTTCCGCCGGTGGCTCCTCCATTTCTGCTTGTGGGTCTGCAGCTTACTCCCTTCCCCCTGCCTGAGGTTCAGCATCTGCCCCCCCCCCCCAATCTCCCCCTGCTGGTCTACCTTAAAGGTGGTCTTCAGTTCGCCCCCAGAAAGTAGCAGCTTTGCACATACGCTGCCTGCAGCCTGCTCTGAAGTTTTAATTGGTTCATCCTGCCTCCTCTGATGTCATTTCCTATTTTTGCATGGGTGGGAGGGGCCAGAGCGAAAGCTTTGAACCAGGCTGCAGGCAGCATATGTGCAATGCTGTTGCTGCTGGGAATCAATAGAAGACCACCTTTAAGGTAGACTAGCAGGGGGAAGGGATGATGTTGAATTGTGGTTGGGGGTAAATATGCCAGATCATGCTGAGGACAGGGATTGGGACTGGACAGAGAGCTGAAGAGGTTGGAGTAGACAGGAGATGCTGTAATGTGATTTTTTTTTATTGCAATAAATGGCTGGGTCAGGCCTCCATAAGGATTTTTTTTTTGTATTTTTTTTTTTAATTCTAACAGCAATGTGTATGTTGTTCAATCCAATGAAATAGCTAGGAGCTGAATGGGCCACAGGTGAAAAGATGGTCCCCATCATAACATATTTATTGATAGTAGGGTCCAGGAGCACATTCCTCTAGCACTCCAGTCAGGGAGTCGAGGGAAGGGGATGTGGATGTTTGGAAATTAAGGGGTATCTGGGATAGAATGTGTGTAGGAATGTACATGGGTCTATAGTTTTTATAGCTAAAGCAGTTATAGTATATGTGGGATTTGTAGATGGTACCAAGGACAGTAGGATTATGTGGATTGCCTGCTGTGGGTAAAATGTGTAACCCCAGTGTTAGTATCTTTGCTTAGGCAGCTGCCTAATGCTTGCCCCATGGAATAGAAAGTGGGTACTTGTTCTGCCCCCATATTCATGAAGGCAGGGTATATTGTTATGTATATTTAGTATAAGTATTATTTGTATTCAATTGAATTGTCTGTGTAATAGGTAGCATTGTATAATAGGGCTTCCCCCCCCCCCCCCCCCCCCCCCCCCCCCCCCATAGTTTGCAGTATTTCTGTAATTGATTCCTTGTAAGCTTTCCCTATGGCTGTTAGCTTGAGCTAGGGCCAGCCCTCCCTCTCTGCCATGTGGCTGTGTGAGAGAGCCCAGTCTTCCTGCATGCTTTTGTAATCAACAGCTGTTCTAGGGGCTGACCTCCTTAATCTTGTGATTCCATCAAAATTATTCACCATTTGCCCAAGTCCGCTTTTCCCAAGGCAGTTTCCAGGTTTTTTCCCCTTTGAGTATTACAGCTTTACCTCTCAGCTGGCCTGAGGTTCGGCCATCTCCTTGCCTCTGAGGTGGCTAGATATGGACTCAATGTGCAGAAGGCAACAATTCTGTTCAAGTAACTGAACTGTAAGTTGATTTCTTATTTGCTATGATTGCTACATAAAGAACAGTTGGATTAAGAATGACTCTACTGGTGAAGTATTGCTTGGTATTGGTTTATCTGTCTGTTAAGGCTTCAGGCTATTTTTCGAAAGTGATCACCAGCGATCTTCCAACATAATTCGGGAGATGGCCAGCGATCTCTCAAAAGCGGCGAAATCCGTATAATCGAAGCGGCTTTTTTGACACCATCGCCACTTTCCTGTCGCCGCACCGGCGAAAGTTCAAGGGGGCATGTCGTGGCGTAGCGAAGGCGGGACATGGGCGGGCATGAGAGTGGCTACCAGATGGCCAGCTTTCGCGGATAATGGAAAAAAAAGGGCGTTAAGCGTATTCGCCGGGTTTACTTGGTCCTTTTATTTTCACAACCAAGCCTCAAAAGGTGCCCCAACTGAACCAGGTGCCGTAGTCCCCCAGTGGTCACCAAACCCCCTCCCCACTAAAAAAATAAAAAATAAAAACCTTTTTTTACCAGCCTGTATGCCAACCTCAAATGTCATACCTGCTCCCTGACAGCAGTATGCAAGTCCCTGGAGCAGTTTTTAATTGGGTGCAGGGCCTTCAGGCAGGCAGACCCCGGGTCTATCCCCCCTACCTGTTACCCTTGTAGTGCTAAGTGCTGAGCCCTCCAACCCCCCCCCCCCAAAACCCACTGTACCCACATGTAGGTGCCCCCCTTCACCCATAAGGGCTATGTTAATGGTGTAGAGTTGTGGGGAGGTGGGTTTGTGGGGATTTGGGGGGCTCAGCACACAAGGTAGGGAGCTATGCACCTGGGAGCTATTTGTGTTTTTTTAATCATTTTTAGAAGTGCCCCTAGGGTGCCCGGTTGCTGTCCTGGCATGTCAGGGGGACCAGTGCACTACAAATGCTGGCTCCCCCCATGACAAATAAATGGCCTGGATTTCGCCGGGTTTGAGGATGGCCGCTATTTTTTTCCATTATCGCTGAAAAACAAAACTGGCCATCTCAAACCCGGTGAACTCTGGGCTAAACCATATTACGAAAAAAAAGATGGCCGGCCATCTTTTTTTGATAATACGGTTCCGGCCAGCTGTAGCACTGCTGCCAAAATAGATCACCGACGACGTTCGATTATGTCCCTCTTTGTCACCTCACCTAGCTAGACCAGCACAGCACACAAACAAATTTAGGCAACCTTTTACTAAACCGTGTTAAGCAGAAAATGCTACTTGTGTGCTATTTATATTTAAAACTTTTTTCAGGGGGCATGTCATGGGCAAGGGGAATGGGTGTGGAAGCATGATCCAGCTAGCGTATATGCATTAGTGTGCACTAATTGGATAATGCAGACTTAATGCAAGAACACTTAGAGGCGTATTTTCAAAGCTCTTAGCCTCCCAAAGTTCCCTAGAAACATATGGAACTTAGCCTCCCAAAGTGCTTGAAAATATGCCTCTCCGTGTCTCCTAAATAGGAGGTAGTAAGGGCTCTCGTGTTATAATTTTTCAGCTCTAGCATGCTAATGGAAAATTTAGCACCTGCAAAAATAAAAAATAAAAAAGCCCTATAAAAAATAAAAATAAAAGTAAAAAATAAAAATAAAAAGCAAATTAGGGCTGCAAAATAAAAAAAAGCCCTAATTTTGGGCCACATTAAAAATGGCTCAGTGCATGAGAAAGTCCCACATTATAAAAGGTCATAAGCCCATTTCTTAATATATTTTAGTAAAATGGCACCTTATTGATTTATGGGACCAAGGCTGGGCGGAGAAATATCCAGAGGCCAATCTGCAGGTCAGACTTTATAAGCTCATTCGACTCAGCAAGCTTGTTCTGAACCACAATTTAATAAAGGCTTTTAAATTCAGTTCTATTTATAACAATGGCAAGGCAGTAACGGTGTAACTGAAACTTCAAACTGTAACACAAATGTACAATAGAAAGACAGTCTATCAAATCCATGACCTGTATATACAAAGTCTTTCAGCACTTCACTTCGTCTTTCAGCAGTGCTTCGCTCCTAAAAAATCCTATTCCCTACACGGGTGGACAGAGGTTAAATATTTCTCCTAGCAAAATCATATAGCTTGGGTGGTGATAGGGTTAGCAGTTCTCATCTAACAAGGTTAGCATTGTTGTTATCAGTTAGTTATATTGCTTACAGTTATGGTGTCACATTAGCTGGAAACCGATGGAGTCTGAGCTCCAAATGGTGGCTACAACGGGGGTACAATTATATCATAGTGATAGGGTAGTTCGAATTGGTGGAGGGGTAGCATTATATATTAATGAGAGCCTTGAATCAAATAGATTGAAAAATTCTGCAGGAAACAAACACTTCTTGAAATCACTGTTGATTGAATTCCATGTGTAAAGGGGAAAGGATAGTGATAGGAGTGTACTACCGTCCGCCTGGCCAGGATGAACAGATGGAGCAGAAATGTTAAAGGAAATTAAGGATGCAAACAAACTGGCAACACATAATAATGGGTGATTTCAATTACCCCGATATTGACTGGGTAAATGTAACATCGGGCACGCTAGGGATGGTAAAATTCCTGATGAAATCAAGGACAGCTTGATGAGCAGCTGGTACAGCAGCTGACGAGAGAAGGAAAAAAATTCTGACCTAGTCCTTAGTGGAGCGCATGATGGTAGAGACTATTATTAAGAACAAAATTACAGAGCATATTCAAAAGCTGAATTAATGAGACAAAGAGGGGCATAACCTTTTTGAGGCTTGGTCGTGAACATAAAAGGACCAAGTAAACACGGCGATATACTGCTTATCGCCGTTTTTTTTTTTCCATTATCGCCGAAAGCCGGCCATCTGGTACCACGCCATTCCCTCCGCGATGTCCCGCCTTTGCTTCGCCGCCGACATGCCCCTTTGAACTTGGCCGGCGACGTGACAGGAAAGCGGTGTATGTTGCCAAAAAAGCGGCTTTCGATTATACCGATTGGCAGCTTTTTCTGAGTTCGCCGGCCATCTCCTGATTTATGTCGGAAAATGGCCAGCGATCACTTTCGAAAATGAGCTGGAAAGTCAACATGGATTTAGTGAAGGGAAATCTTGCCTCACCAATCTAATACATTCTTGAGTGGGTGAACAACATGTGAATAAGGTTAGCCGGTTGATATTGTGTATCTGGATTTTCAGAAGGTGTTTGACAAAGTCAATCATGAAAGACTCCAGAGGAAATTGGAGAGTCATGGGATAGGAGGTAGTGTTCTATTCTGGATTAAAACGCTTAAAAGATAGAAAACCAGAGAGTAGGGTTAAATGGTCAGTATTCTCAATGGAGAAGGGTAGTTAGTGGGGTTACCCAGGGGGGCTGTGATGGGAACTGCTGCTTTTTAACATATTTAGAAATGACCTAGAGATGGGAGTAACTAGTGAGGTAATTAAATTTGCTGATGACACTAAGTTATTCAAAGTCGTTAAATCGCGGGAGGATTGTGAAAAATTACAAGAGGACCTTACGAGACTGGGAGACTGGGCGTCTAAATGGCTGATGATGTTTAATCTGAGCAAGTGAGGAGTGGAGGAGTGGCCTAGTGGTTAGGGTGGTGGACTTTGGTCCTGGGAAACTCAGGAACTGAGTTTGATTCCCACTTCAGGCACAGGCAGCTCCTTGTGACTCTGGGCAAGTCACTTAACCCTCCATTGCCCCAGGTAAAAATAAGTACCTGTATATAATATGTAAGCCGCATTGAGCCTGCCATGAGTGGGAAAGCGCGGGGCACAAATGTAACAAAAAAAAGTGCAAAGTGATGCATGTGGGAAAGAGGAACCTGAATTATAGCTACGTCATGCAAGGTTCCACGTTAGGAGTCACAGACCAAGAAAGAGATCTAGGCGTCGTCGTTGATGATATGTTAAAACCTTCTGCTCAGTGTGCTGCTGCGGCTAAGAAAGCAAATAGAATGTTAGGTATTATTAGGAAAGGAATGGAAAACAAAAATGAGGATGTTATAATCCCTTTGTATTGCTCCATTGTGGGACTTCACCTCGAATATTGTGTTCAATTCTGGTCGCTGCATCTCAAAAAAGATATAGTGGAATTAGAAAATGTGCAGAGAAGGGCGACAAAAATGATAAAGGGGATGAGACCACTTCCCTATGAGGAAAGGCTAAAGTGGCTAGGGCTCTTCAGCTTGGAGAAAAGGCTGCTGAGGGGAGATATGATAGAGGTCTATAAAATAATGAGTAGAGTTAAACGGGTAGATGTGAAGCGTCTGTTTACGCTTTCCAAAAATACTAGGACTAGGGGGCATTCGATGAAGCTACAATGTAGTAAATTTAAAATGAATTAAACTCTGGAATTCGTTGCCAGAGAATGTGGTAAAGGCGGTTAGCTTAGCGGAGTTTAAAAAAGGTTTGGATGGCTTCCTAAAGGAAAAGTCCATAAACCATTATTAAATGGACTTGGGGAAAATCCACTATTTCTGGGATAAGCAGTATAAAATGTTTTGCACTTTTTTGGGATCTTGCCAGGTATTTTTGACCTTGACTGGCCACTGTTGGAAACAGGATGCTGGGCTTGATGGACCTTTGGTCTTTCCCAGTATGGCAATACTTATGTACTTATTATTATTTGTTACATTTATCCCACATTTTCCCACCTTTTGCATGCTCAATGTGGCTTACATATAACCGTTAACAGCGTTACCGATTATGGTCTGAACAAATACATGGTATGAATGAATACAAGGTGATATTGTAGTAGAATGAGGTACATGTATGGTAGGTATAGTTGGGGGAACTTGGAGAGGAAAAGGGGGAAGAAGAGTCAGGTAATGTTCGTTACGGTCTTTGGTTGCACTGTGTCGCAGCTGAACAGGCATTTTATGTTGGGTCGGTGGGGTATGCTCTTCTCAACAGGTCTTTAGTGCTTTCCGAAAATTTAGGTGGTCGAGCATAGTTTTTATTGCTTTCGGCAATACGTTCCATAGTTGTGCGCTTAGGTAGGAAAAGTTGGTTGCATAGGTGGATTTGTATTTGAGTCCTTTGCTGCTTGGGTAGTGAAGGTTTAGGTATGATCATGCAGATTTTGTGGTGTTTCTGGTTGGCAGGTCGATGAGGTCTGTCTTGTATCCCGGTGACTTGCCGTAAATAATTTTATGAACAGTCATGCAGATTTTGAAAGTGATACTTATGAATGGAATCTAGAGTTGGGAGTAGAGGAGAAAGGTACAGATAAGAGAGATTTACCCAATAGGGATAGGCGTAGGGAGAGATAAAAGTGGAAAGATACTGAGGAGCTGCAGAATTAATGCACTTGTAAGTCAATAAGAAGAGTTTGAACTGTATGCAGAAATGGAAAGGGAGCTAATGAAGTGACTTCAGAAGAGGGCTAATGTGAGTGTAGTGACACTGGCAGAATATAAACTATGCATCAGAATTTTGTACCTATTGAAAGGGAGAGAAATGGTTTAGTGGAAGACCTATGAGAAGTAAGTTGCAGTAATCTAAACATGAGGTGATGAGAATGTAGATAAGGGTTTTGGTAGTATGCTCAGAAAGGAAGGGACAAATTTTGGTGATGTTACCAAAAAATAAACAGGTTTTAGCAATCTGTTGGATATAAGCAGAGAAAGAGAGAGAGGAGTCAAAGATGACTCCAAGGTTATGAGCTGATGAGACAGGGAGGACAAGAGTGTTATCCACAGAAATAGGGCATGGAGGAAGAGGAAGGTTGGTTTAGTGGGAAAGACAAGAAGTCAGTCTTGACCATGTTCAGGTTGAGATGGGGTTGAGACTTCCAGGAAACAATGTGAGACAAGCAGGCTGAGACCTGGGCCTGGAGTCCTGTTGAAATTGTGTGTGGAGAGCTAGATCTGTGAGTCATCAAAATAAAGATGATACTGAAAACCATGGGAGGATATCAAAGCACCAAGGGAGTAAGTGTAGATAGAGAAAAGAAGAGGTCCCGAGACAGAGCCCTGAGGTACACCAACTGATATTGGGATAGCAGTAGAGTATCCACCAGAACATACACTAAACATGCAACAGAGAACCAAGACAAAACTGAGCAGAGAAATCCCAGTGAGCACAGGATAACAAGGAGAAGGTGTTGATCAACAATGTCAAAAGCAGCAGATAAATCAAGGATGAAGATAGATAAAGGCCATTGTGATAAAGTCACCTCCAGGATAGTTGGGTTAAGGCAGTTTCAGTCTGAAATACAAGTCCCAGAAGGCATTGCAGGCAAGGAGCCAGAGGGTGAGATGAAGAACCCGGACTGGACTCCTAGCTGCAATCAGGGAAGTCATGGGTGTAAGCTGGCAGGTTGTGTAGAGTAGCTACCACTAGGCGGAACAAGAGTTAGGAAACCCTGTGTGCAGGAGCTCATCATGGGTCTCATTAGTTTAATGCTCAACTCAGCTGGTATGGGTGTGGGGAAGCTAATGGAAGGAGAATGATTGGTGGTGGTAGCTGAAGCCAGGGATTGATTAGGCAGGTGGGAAGGTCCCAGAAGTTCAGTTCAGGAGTCAGAAGCTGAAGGAGAGAAGCAGTTGCAGGCTGAAAATCCTTGGACAGGGAGGTCCCTAAAGTACTGAAGCAGGCTGAGATTCCTTGGGTGAGAGGAAGTCCCAAAAGTATTGAATTCACTGTGAAGCTGATGCAGGGGAAAACCCTTGGGTAGAAGGAGTCCCTAAAATATTGAACTCTCCTGAAGGTAAAGAGGATAGAAGGTAGAAACTGCTACTTGGTGACTGAACTGTGATGATGAACTGAAAGAACTGTTTGTCTTGGGAATTGAATTACTGTTTATTGTGCACTGAATAAAGAGCCCAGACTGGAGCCTGTAAGCCTGTATTGAATTCTGGTATGTGCTATGCTGCTGTTGGAACTGTGTACTAGAAACCTGCATGGAATAAAAGTCCTTAAGATTGAAGTTACTGGTGGACATCTGTTTCTTCACTGTACCGGGAGCCTGTGGCTGGAGGAGATTGTTCTATCCTTGGCTGCACAAGAGAGGTACCTGGTTACACCATTAGATCTAGCCAGAAACAAGTCACTGAAGACTTTAGCAAGTTCTGTTTCTGTTGAATGTAGAGGGTAAAAGCTGGATTGTAGTGGATCAAAAATAGCTTGAGATGAAAGAAAGTCAGAACAATGACAGCGAACAACATGTTCAAGTAGCTTGAATAAGAAAGGGAGAATAGAGATGGGGCAATAGTTGGAAGGACAGGTAGGGTCCAATGAAGGTTTTTGAGGAGTGGTGTAACCACAGCATGTTTGAAGGCATCAGGAACAATTGCAGTGGAAAGTGAAGCACTGAGGATATGAAAGGTAGAAGGCATGACAGTAAGAGATAGTGCTGAGAGTAGACGGGTGGGAATGGGATCAGAGGAAGTGCTGTCCTGGCTATCATACCCAGTTCATTAATATTACAATTATGGTGGGGAAGCAGCATGTCCAGTTGCTTTTTCTACCATGCTGGCCTGATTGCCAAACAAATATGTGCCAATAGTCTCATGGGGAGCAAGAAACAAAAGAAAAAGACAGGAGGGGTCCCTGCATATACAGACAGAAGAGAAATAGAGCCTCGGGTGGACTTCTTTCCCTGGGAGTTATTCCTGCAACCCTAATGGGGAGAGGATCCATTAGATGCTGACTCAGCCAGGGTTCAGGAAAGCTGCCTTTACAGCCTATAAGGAGTGAATGAGTGGAGTGCAAGAAGAATCACAATCTTTGTGACAGAAGAAAGAGGAGAGTAATGCTATTGTAAATATAATTTTACTGTAACTACCTTAAGTGCTTAGTTTACAATTATTCGTCTTGATTAATGCATGTTCCTGAAGTTGACCCTATTAGATTATTATTAAAGTCGAGTTCCAGTTAACTGTTCTGGTATGGAATGGATTCATTTATGTATTTTGAGCTGTGGCCCTCTTTTGATCTATCACAATTGAATTCCATTCTAAAAAAAATAATTTTGAAGGATTAGGAGAGGCATAATCAAAAGGGACCCCCAAGTTTTGCTGAGGAGTCCTCACAAAACGTCCCGGTAGAGGGGCGGGGAAACCTGTATATTGAAACAAGATGGACATCCATCTTTCGTTTCGATAATACGGTCTGGGACGCCCAAATCTTGAAATTTAGGTCGTCCTTAGAGACGGTCATCCCTAGACTTGGTCGTTTCTGATTTCCACAATAATGGAAACCAAGGACGCCCATCTCAGAAACGACCAATGCAAGCCTTTGGTCATGGGAGGGCCAGAATTCGTAGTGCACTGGTCCCCCTGACATGCCAGACACCAACCGGGCACCCTAGGAGGCACTGCAGTGCACTTCAGAAATTGCTCCCAGGTACATAGCTTCCTTACCTTGTGTGCTGAGCCCCCCAAAACCCACTACCCACAACTGTACACCACTACCATAGCCCTTAGGGGTGAAGGGGGGCACCTAGATGTGGGTACAGTGGGTTTCTGGTGGGTTTTGGAGGGCTCACATTTACCACTACAAGTGTAAGGTAGGGGGGATGGGCCTGGGTCCACCTGCCTGAAGTGCACTGCACCCACTAAAACTGCTCCAGGGACCTGCATACTGCTGTGATGGACCTGAGTATGACATTTGAAGCTGGCACAAAATATTTTAAAAACTATTTTTTGAGGGTGGGAGGGGGTTAGTGACCACTGGGGGAATAAGGGGAGGTGATCCCCGATTCTCTCCGGTGGTCATCTGGTCAGTTCGGGCACCTTTTTGTGCCTTGGTCGTAAGAAAAACAGGACCAGGTAAAGTCGTCCAAGTGCTTGTCAGGGATGCTCTTTTTTTGTCCATTATGGGTCGAGGACGTCCATGTGTTAGGCACGCCCAAGTCCCACCTTCGCTTCGCGTCCAACACGCCCCCGTGAACTTTGGTCATCCCTGCGACGGAAAGCAGTTGGAGACGCCCAAAATCGGATTTCAATTATACCAATTTGGGCGACCCTGTGAGAAGGACGCCCATTCCAATTTGTGTCGAAAGATGGGCATCTTTCTCTTTCGACACATGATACCTGGCCGGTAATGATCTACACACGTACAATGTCGATTACTGCCCGGTTAGCACCGCACGCCTGAATATTTCTGGCGTGCTTAGAGGATGAGCATAGAAAATGAAATTACTGCCTGGGCCATGCAGTAGCTGGCCGGTAGTTCAATATTGACCCATGTAGGACACGCGTACACACCTACAGTAGTGTCTTAGTTAAAGGGCCCCTGAGACTCCCATATTCCTGTGGTTATCTCAGCGTTTAGCACCTGCTGATTTGTAGGGCGAGCTAAAAATACCAGCGCTGCTTCATAAAAGACCCCCTTAATTTATGTAAACAGCAGTATTGCTCAGGGGTACTTTCAGTTAAAGAGAGATTATAATAAATGTATAGAGGAATCTCTATCTCAGTCGAGAGAGCTTTTTGCTTCAGTGACTAAACTGACTGCAACAGATAGTAAGTAAAGAAGTAATGCAAACCAAATCTCTTCCCAGGAGATGGTGTTGGGTTTGGTTGAAAAAGTGCAAAATATTAATCAAGAATCTCAAACTTTTGCTTTTGCAATTGAGTCTTATGACTCATTAGATTTAAATTCACAGTGGACACAATGTAACTATTTATGTCTAGAAAAAATTATGATAGATTAAAGAGGTCTTTTACTAAACCTCTTTACTAAACCACTGTAGCATTTTAGCTCGGCGGTAGAAATCATCTGGCGGTAAACGCTGAGACACCCATCTATCTAATCTAACTAGATATAAATGAGAGGGGACCGACTCACCTGCAAATGCACAGTAGAGAGCAGCTGTTCTGCGCATGCGCGGCATGTCACAGGTTTCTCCCGACGTCAGCTGATCATAACTGCAACACCTACTACTACTTATCATTTCTAAAGCGCTATACTAAATGTATGCAGCTCTGTACAGCGACCCTCCTCTCTCCCCTGCCCCCCTCCAGCCACCCATGTCCAGCGACTCTCCTCTCTCCCCCTGCCCCCCTCCAGCCACCCATGTCCAGTGACTCTCTCTCCCCCACCCCTCCTCCAGCCACCCATGTCCAGTGACCCTCCTCTCTCCCCTGCCCCCTTCCAGCCACCAGGTTGTCCAACAAATTCTTCTAGGCAGGCAGGAAAGATCCCCAGTCTTGCCTGCCTGCCCGCTGCTGGTGCTGACTCTCCCTGCTGCCAGATCACTCTTCAAAATGGCCGCTGAGAGTTCAGCAGAAGTCTCGGCGGCCATTTTGAAGAGCGACCTGGCAGCGAGAGAGGGTCAGCGCCGGCAGTGGGCAGGCAAGACTAGGGATCTTTCCTGCCTGCCCAGAAGAATTCGTTGGACAACCTGGGTGGCTGGGGGGGGGCGGGGGAGAGAGGAGGGTTGCTGGACATGGGTGGCTGGAGGGGGGCAGGGGAGAGAGGAGGGTCGCTGGACATGGGTGGCTGGAGGGGGGGCAGGGGAGAGAGGAGGTTGGCTGGAGGCTGGGGGGGGCAGGGAAGAGAGGAGGGTCATAGTATAAAAAAGTGTACTGTAGACATCCACTCTCATTCTTGCTTTGTCTATTTCATTACATTTTTCACAACAAAATGTCGCCCGTTTTAATGGGCTTTACGGCTTGTAGGAATATAATGGGAGTCTCAGCATTTACCGCCAGCTGATTTGTACTGCGAGCTAAAAACGGTACTGCGGCTTAGTAAAAGACCCCTTAGAGACTTAAAAATTCTTAATGCCTCTTAGATAGTTGCCATCCATCCATTGTGAAAGGATTGAAAACAACATCTCATGCAGTTCACTCTATGAAGGCATTATGCCAACCTCTTTGAAAAAAGATTCTGTGTGATATTTATTAAAGAACCACTCTTCAGATGCAAGTTTGTTTTGTAATTATAAAAAATTTCTAATTTGCCTTTGTTGGCTAAAATTATTGAATTTTCAAATGGTAGTTGAATCAAAATCCCAATGAAGAAAACAATCACTTGCTTATAGTTTCCACTCAAACTTGAAAAATAGTGATCAAAGCCTACTTGCTAGTATGTTCAGGAGATTTAAATCAACATTCCATATCACTCGGGAGGAGGAAAAAGAGCCTCAGTTATTGCCGAAACCAAGACAATGTTCAAAAGAACTGTGGAGTTCCAACTTCTTAGCTCAGCTGTGCTCAATCATCGGCTCACACAAAAAAACTCCAAATCTACAATGAGTCAGTTGATATTCTTTTATAATGTTTTTTATAAATTTTTATTTTAATTTTTAATAAAAGTCCCTTGTCTGAACCTGAATAGCAGGTGCGGTCAACATCTGCATCTGTATTTATAGCCAACATTCAACTTATTTCACAAAACGAGAATTTGAGAGACTGAGAGAGACTTATCTTATTTTGGACCATCCCAATGGGTACCCGGTTCACATCTGCTTCTTCAGGGGAAGTCCTCAGCTGGTCTCATAATAAGGGCCCTGTTTACTAAGGTGTGCTAGCGTTTTTAGTGCACGCTAAAAATGCTAGCATGCCCACAGCGTGGCTTAGTAAACAGGGCCCTAAATAACTTAGGTGTCCAACTGAAGAAGCGGATGTGAAATGGGTTATCTGGATAATTATTGAGATCATAGAGTGAATATTGCCACTCTTCATAAAGTTGGGCAGAAACACCCACATGCTGCCTTCACTCTGTCCTGGCCCTATCTGTACAGATTTTCAGCAGCACTGTCTGTATAGTGCTGCTGAAAATCCACAGATAGGACTGCCTAGAGCACTTATCTGGGCAGTGGTGTCCATTATCTAGATAAGCTTGTTTGAATAATGGGGCCCTTGGGCCTTAAGGGTAATCCATCCCTCCTGTTGACGAATCCACCTCTGGAATTCAGGGCATGCTGCCACCTACCACAGTACTAAGAGGACTGAGGCAAAAATTATTTATGTGCATACCCTATGGGCACAATAAAGCGTCCTTGAACAAAGGGTTACACTTTAACGGGGAATGACTGAGTGTTGATAGAAAATGCAGGAGACCTGAAAAGGTGATGAGAAATCCACAGAGGTTGAGGCTTGAAGCTTGTCTTCCCTGCCTAACACTTACCCTAAGACAGGGAGAGTGCTGTTCCAGTCCTACCCACCCAATAGAGCAACACCGTGGTTGCACAACCGAAGAATTCAACCAATAAAATAAAATGTATTTTTGAGTCAAACTTGGTGTTGTGTGAACTATGTGGCACATTTATTGGTTATTCCTCTGTTTGGAACACAGAAAGCAGTAGAGTCTCAGAAGACTTTCCTCCCCACCCACCACCCCCCCATCCCCCCCCCCCCCCCCCCCTCCCCCCCCCCCCCCACCCCCCCCCCCCCCCCCCCCCCCCCCTCCTCGACACCACAAATGACTCCTGGAAATATGGAATGCATGATGGCATCAGGTTTTCCCTCACTGTAATGCACTGCAGTAACTAGTATAGCTGAGATACTGTATAGCTGAGATCAGGATATCTGATTTTATGGTTTGATTTATGGTTTATTTCACTTGATATACCACACTTTCATGAAAAACAGTAAGGCAGTGAACAGGCTAAGAAAAATAAATAAAGGAACTGCAATTTCAGTAGGAAAGAAAAGATATCTTACATACAATCACACAGAGAACAAGCTCATTACAGTATGGTAAGGCAAGCAGACAAAAATCAGTCTATCAAACTAGGCAAGCTAATCATTAATCCCTAAAATATTGAGATTTAATTTATCAAATAGGCAGCTAGAGTTGAATGACTCCCAGTGACTAGAATGCTTCACAATGTGCCTCTGAAGGCTAATCAGGATAGGCTCTCAATGCCGCCTTGAACTTAGGGAATAACAGCTCAAGGTGGAGAGGGGCCAGAACGGCATTCCACAGGGATGGAGCTGTGCAATAAAAAGCACAGAGTCTTGTGGAATCTAGTTTTGCCATATATACCAATGGTATATGTGGGCGGTGATCATTAAGGGACTGAAGTAATCTGGGAGGGCATATGGGATCACAGATGATGAGAGGTACAAAGGAATGCCTGTTTGCAGAATCTTGTGTGTAAGAGTAAGAATCTTGTACTGAATGTGATAGAATACCGGTAGCCAGTGGTACTGGATAAAGAGGGGATAATATGATCTGATTTGCAAGCATAAACAAAAATTCTTGAACTGACTGGATGCGACAAAGAAGAATGTGTGGGAGGCCAGAATAAACAATATTTTTTTTTTGTTACATTTGTACCCCGTGCTTTCCCACTCAGGGCATGCTCAATGTGGCTTTCATGGGGCAATGGAGGGTTAAGTGACTTGCTCAGCATCACAAGGAGCTGCCTGTGCCTGAAGTGGGAATTGAACTCAGTTCCTCAGTTCCCCAAGACCAAAGTCCACCACCCTAACCACTAGGCCACTCCTCCACTCTAAATAGTGTAATAATCTAGTGAGAAAATGAGAAAAGCATATAATAATGTCATATATGATGAGTGGTAAGAAAAGAACAGACAGCATGAAATTGCCTAAGGGCAAAGAAGTAGGGTTTAACTAGCGCTGACACCTGCAGCTCAAGAGTTAGACCTTGGTCAATAAGAAACACAAGCATTTATTATTTATTATTATTTCTTACATTTGTACCCCACATTTTCCTACCTATTTGTAGGCTCAATGTGGCTTACATAGTACCGTAAAGGCATTCACCAAGTCAGTTAATAACAAATACAAGGTTATATTGTGGTCGAATGAGATAGGTGGTATCAGGCACCATGAGGGTCGAAGGGAATGAAGATTGTATATGTCCTGTACGATCATTGGTTATGTGGTGTTGCTGGGTGTGGGGGATTATGGTGGATTGGGGGGTAAGCCTTTTTGAAGAGATTGGTTTTTAGTGATTTCCTGAAGTTTAGGTGGTCATGGATTGATTTCACAGCTTTTGGGAATCAATTTTAGGGATATGTCATGTATTAGTGGTGTTAAAAAGGGGGACTGAGAGTCCCCAGTAATCCCGCAAACAATTGTCTTGGAAGGGTTAAGAATCAGATGGTTCTGTTGAAGCCATATGGAGATTGCTTTGAGACCTTGTTGGAGAGAACTGGTATAGTGGATTAACAAAATATCATCTATATATAAAAGGCACCACCAAGGTTCTATGAAGCCTCCAGCCGGAAGTGTGAAGCACCAGAGATATCCGGTTTCCCCATGAGTGAAGGAAAACAGCACAGCACGAAATCCCTCTCTCTGTACAGTGAAGGACTCAGAGGGGGCAGGGGAGAGAGATGCCCTCACTCTCTCTGTAACATACAGAACAGCAGGAAACTTAACACTGAAGGACTGGACTCGAAGGGGGAGGGGAGGGAGAGAGGGCAGAGGGCAGGGACACACACTCCCACATGCACACTCTGAAGAAAACCTTGCTAGCCCCCCGTTTCATTTGCATCAGAAACGGGGCTTTTTTACTAGTCAGTAATAAAATGCACTGATTACGGTCTTGGATAAGGGTTGTTAGAGGGCTTAGGAAGATGTTGAACAATAGTGGCACTAGGTACTAAGTGCTCTCACAGTGAAGTTGAATCGGGAGAGAAACAGAGAAGGATTAGCCAGTAAGGAAGGATGAGAACTAGTGAAGAACTGTTCTGGAAATGCCAATGTCAGTCAGCTGGCTAAGTAACAGTGAGTGGCCTACAAGGTCATAGGCAGAAGATAAGTCCAGTGAAACAAGAATGGTTCTCTTACTGTGGTCAATAACTTGAGTGAAGATCACTCAGTAGGGCTGTCATGACTGTTTCAGTTCTTAACCTGGGGCAGAAGTTGGATTGTCAAGGAAGTAAAATATTATTGCATTTAGCATGCTGCAGCAGGTGCTGAAAGACTACCTGCTCTGCTAATTTAGACATGAAGCAAAAATTGAAAATAGGTCGACTGCTAGAAGACTGAGTTGGGTCCAGTGAGGGGCTTTTTATAATAGTTTGAACAAGAGCCTGCTTCCAATATGCTGGAAAATACCCAGTTGTCAAACTAATATTGATTAGTAGTAATGCAAGTGGGAGAAGGCATGACATAAGATCGAGAGCCATTATAATGGGATCAGGTCCAGGACACATGTAGTCTTTTGGGGTGACTGTACAATCTTTTGAAACATAGTGTGAGAAGGTAAATTGGAGAATGACCACGAGCAGTTTCAGAAAAAGTCCCAGAGGCAAGAGGATCACCAAGGTCATGATCAGTAGTAGGCTGTATGCCAGTGGTCACAAGAGGAGATGACCTTTTGCAAAGAGCTAACCTTGGAGACAAAAAAAATTGAGCAAGTGTTTCTGCATATAGGGAGGAATGACTGGAGTTTGTATTGCCTGAATGGGTCAGTTCTGAAAGCAAAAAACTATTTATTTGCTTTATTTGCAGCTTTCAGAATGATAGAGTTGTAATAGCTTAGCAAGTTTTATAGATGGTAAGCAGAGCGAGTGTCTTATACTTCATCCATTTCCTCTCTGCGTGCCACATTAGGTTCATTTCAGCATTTGCAGGCTATGACCAAACCAACGACTCGGTGTTTATAGTGGAATTGGTTTGTGGTGACAACTCTGAATCTGTGTCAACAGGCGAATGTGTGAGATGCAAGGACAGGGTCCTAAAGGAAGCCCTGGCCTTCTAATGTTCTAGAGTCAAAGTCCAGAAGGGAAAGGAGAGAAAAAAGGAAGAAGCTCGGGTGGATCCAAATGAGAAAAGGTTTTTACCTGGGGAAGACATGATAAATTAGACGGAGGGGCTGAAACTGTTTGTAGAGAAAATGAGATCAGATAATGATCTGACCAAAGGCCTGGTATGGCTGTGAAGTTGGAGGTCGGTGCTGGGGCCTATTCTGTTTGTGAGAGATATTGCTGAAGGGTTGGAAGGAAAGGTTTGCCCTTTTGTGGATGATACAAAGATAGCCAATAGAGTGGATACCCTGGAGGGAGTAGAAACGATGAGAAGGGATCTCCAAAAGTTAGAAGAATGGTCGAGGGTCTGCCCTCGAAGCAACAGGCGATAAGTGGCGAATTGAGTATATATGTGGTTTAATGAATAAAACCTGGACACATTGTAAAATGTGTCTACAACGAATAGATACACGCTACAAGACTTTGGGAACAGATATCAAAGGCATTGTCAGCGTGTGGTGCTAAACCACTATTCAGCAACATTATGTCAAGCTCTATCAAAATGTTGAATAGTATTGCTGTTAGGCTTTGACTTCAATGGTGTGAATGTGGAGTGTGATTGTGTTGAATGAAAAGCATACTAGATATTTTTATGTTTATGTATGTAAAGATATATAGACAAAATAAATGGTGTGTAGTAATATAAAACAAAAAATCTGGAGCCCTTGACTATAATTAGTTAAAATTTAATGTCAAGAAGTGCAGAGTGATGCATTTGGGGTGCAGAAACCCAAGAGAGATACTGGAAAGGAGGGGAGAGTTTAGTACGCTTGACTAAGGAGAGAGACCTTGGGGTGTTGGTGTCCGAGGATCTGAAGGTGAAGAAACAATGTGACAAGGCGACGGCTGTGGCCAGAAGGATGCTAGGCTGCATAGAGTGGGGTATAACCAGCAGAAGAAAGGAGGTGTTAATATCCCTCTACAAGTCGTTGGTGAGGCCCCACTTGGAGTATTGTGTTCAGTTTTGGAGGCCGTAGCTTGCTAAAGATGTAAAAAGACTGGAAGCGGTGCAAAGAAAAGCTACAAAAATGGTTTGAGATTTGCGTTGCAAACCGTATGAGGAGAGACTTGCTGACCTGAACAAGTATATCTTGGAGGAAAAGAGAATAGGGGTGACATGATACATTCAAATATTTGAAAGGTAGTAATCCGCAAACTAACCTTTTCCAGAGATGGGAAAGGTGGTAGAACTAGAGGACATGGAGGGGGAAGACTCAGGAGTAATGTCAGGAAGTATTTTTTCATGGAAAGGGTGGTAGATACGTGGAATGCCCTCCCACGGGAGGTGGTGGAGATGAAAACGGTAATGGAATTCAAACATGCGTGGGATAAACACAAAGGAATCCTGTGTAGAAGGAATGGATCTATGGAATTTTAGCAGAGATTGGGTGGCGATGCCGGTAATTGGAGAGTAAAACCAATGCTGGGCGGACTTCTATGGTCTGCACCCTGATCATGGCTGAATAGATATGGAGGAGCAGGTGTAAATTTTAAGGGGTTTTGACGTTAGCTTCAGAACTTTTAGTACAGGAACAGTGCTGGGTGGACTTTTACGATCTGTGCCCTGAGAAAGGCAGGGACAAATCAAACTCGGTATACATTTAAAGTAGCACATACCATGTAAAATGAGTTTATCTTGTTGGGCAGACTGAATGGACCGTTCAGATCTGTATCTGCCATCATTTACTATTTACTGTGTTACTATGTTAACGAAATATCATTACTGAGCAGGAAGATGACTAAGTCCAATGTTTGGGAAATAAAATGTGTTGTGAGTCCCAAATCAGAAAGAAGGGTGAGAAACTGTTTGTCATATGAATTTCAGGGACAATCGACATGAAAGTTCACATCTTCTAAAATCATAAGGCTGGGAAACTGTGTTGTATTTTTACAAAATTAGTATTATTATAAAATGTTTTCAAAATAGCTCAAAATTTGAGAATGTTGCATTTCTGTGTATTTACAGTACTTATTGGGATGTTTGCAACAAATCTGGGACAGACATCTCCAAATGGCTGATTTTCAGAGAAAATGGGATTAAAAGAGAGTAGGATCTGAGGTAAGCTGTAAAAGAGTGATAAGAAGAAAGAATGAATGGAGAGTGGCAGGACTTTGTTGTCAAAAAAGATTGTTGGGTTTCTTTCACCCTTGCCCCCACCTGGAGCATGTTTTTCTGTCCCCCTTACCTTTCTGGCACAGCTAGGGATAGGCAGGTGGCTGGATATGTTTGGCAGCTGGCTGAATATGTTCTGCCAGCTGCTGGGTGCTGGCACTTCCTGGCAGCAGCTGAGCTCATGAAACCAGCAGCCATGAAGCACTGGCCTGTGTGCTTTGACAATTCTCACAATGTCTTAATTATATGGTACTTTTCAACTGTCACCAAAGCCTTGACCTGTGGCAAATTGATGAAGAGATAATTTGCTGAAGTTCAAAAAGGCCCCAGGGCAACAACCCGGCCTGACCCAGCAGAAAATCACCATTAATGACTACCTAGTAGCTTGATAGATATGTTCATTAATTTGATATGACATTTCCTATGTTGTTTTTAACGTGAAAGGAAATTTAGATTTGTGATGTGTGCACTATCCTGTAACAGTGTATACTGTCATGTAATAATGAACATTGAGCAAAAGGATGCACTATTTTGAAATAGTGCTCACTGCTGCAGAACAGTGCACACTATTGATGGAATTACATGACATGAGAACAATTCTTTTTTAATATACAAAATGAAAAATGTCATAAATGACACAGGAAATGAAACAAAATGAAAATTTTTGCCCTGCACACTCTTGGCTGTTATTCTCTGCACTGAGATCTTCAGTTTGTTGAGAAAGTAAAGGCCCGTCATGGAGTTGCTTGCCTTTGGGATTGGGAGAGTGAACTGATTTATTGGCAACTGTGTGGTCTCTTTCATGGCACCAGAGCTTCTTTCTATAATAAGGTGCCTTAGAATCTGAACCTGCTGTGACTTCAGACTAGAGACATCTACGGTTTGTATCCAGCAAATGGCAAAAGACAGAAGAAGATTCAGCAATCCGATATGTGGGACCTAAGGCCAATGTCAGACAGACTTCTGCAGCCTGCATCTTGAAAATGGCAAAAGACAGATGAAGATTTGGCAACTCCTGTATCGTATATCACTTTATTATAATTTGCTCCAAGTGAGGGTGCTGTACACCTCAAAGGGTAGGCGAGGACATCTTAAATAGCAAGTTAAGGTTGAGGGATCCAAGATGATGCTGTGAGAGACCACGATTGAAAGGAGCTCTGGGAGCATCAGTGTATCTAACATTGTCTGCATTGCTACCTGATTGAGAGCTATGGGGAAAAGGAAGGGTGTGAGCGAGGTATGCCCCTCTGTACGAGAAGATCCACCGGTAAGTGGAAAACTCAAGCACCCCACGGTAAAAACAAGAATGTGTAAAAAAAAGTGGGAGTACGACCAAGGAAACCAGAAACTGGAAGATGTTCTTGACAACAATTTATTGAAAATTTGAAGACTCGACACGTCGTGTTTCGGCCGTCAGGCCTGCATCAGAGTCTATAAAAAATACATTTATATATGATATGTGTGATAAAAGAACAACAAAAGAACAAAATTTTAATAATTAACAAAAGAAATAAAAAAACATATAATATAATTAATTATAAAAATACTGTATATGGATTTGTAAAATAATACTGCAATATAAAAACATGTCATATAAAAAAGAGTCATTAAACAACTCAAGATGTATATGCACATATAATTTGAACAAATAAAAGTAAATAATAAAAATTGCGCATACATGTTAAAATGAAAGAAACAAGGATAAAAACATTTAAACTTTGAGTTAATAATAATAATGTTATATATATGCATACTCATTCATTATTTGGAGAGTATAATAATATTAATCGAAGGTTTAATATCAACCAAATGGATTAAAAACTGTAGAAAGAGATATAGGGAAACCGTGAAAAAACTTTGCTGATTTACATAGTGCATAACCGCATTACTTATAACAAGAGAATATGTGAGGAAAAATAGCAAATTTGAATGAACGAGGAAGATCACAGAATTGAAAGAATCCTTAATAAAAAATGATATTGTATTTATTGGTGAGACTAACCTGCTGTGCAAAGTGCTGCAGAGCAATGACGATGGAAAACCTCTAAGGATATATCAGTAGTCTATCAGGTGATATATAGACAAACAAATAAAAGTAAAAGATTACCCATCGATAAAATATAAAGAAAAATAATGTGTAATGTATTAAGAAACACTGACCTTTTGCACGGAGAGTTGCTAAACAATGATGAGGTTGATTCTTAAGAAGTAGCGTGGTAGTCTATTATGGATAGACAAGTGAAAAAATGTTTCACGGGAAAGAAGGATCAAAAGAAACAGAATAAAACTTGGACAACAAGAAAGGGAAAGACAAATGTAGATAAAATTGTGATCAGCAAGAGCTGTGGTTATGTATAAAAATGATTATATATATAAAAAAGATAATATGTAAAAAACGCCCACATAAAAGGAAATTAAAGGTAGCAAGCAAAAGTGCAGCTCCTCTGAGATACTTTTTTTCATTTGAATTTTCAACAGTGCGAGCAGCGCTCCTGACGAATTTTTTCAAAACAGTCTTTCTTAAGGTTAGTAGCACCATCTCTATTTTTTCCCCCCTCTATTTTCGTTTTTGTTATTTATGTCCATTTACATATTTTACTACATTTTCCCGTGCAAGCATCACATATAATATTTTGCTTGCTACCTTTAATTTCCTTTATGTGGGCGTTTTTTACATATTATCTTTTTTTTATATATAATCATTTTTATACATAACCACAGCTCTTGCTGATCACAATTTTATCTACATTTGTCTTTCCCTTTCTTGTTGTCCAAGTTTTATTCTGTTTCTTTTGATCCTTCTTTCCCGTGAAACTTTTTTCACTTGTCTATCCATAATAGACTACCACGCTACTTCTTAAGAATCAACCTCATCATTGTTTAGCAACTCTCCGTGCAAAAGGTCAGTGTTCTTAATACATTACACATTTTTTCTTTTATATTTTATCGATGGGTAATCTTTTACTTTTATTTGTTTGTCTATATATCACCTGATAGACTACTGATATATCCTTAGAGGTTTTCCATCGTCATTGCTCTGCAGCACTTTGCACAGCAGGTTAGTCTCACCAATAAATACAATATCTTTTTATTAAGGATTCTTTCAATTCTGTGATCTTCCTCGTTCATTCAAATTTGCTATTTTTCCTCACATATTCTCTTGTTATAAGTAATGCGGTTATGCACTATGTAAATCAGCAAAGTTTGTTCACGGTTTCCCTATATCTCTTTCTACAGTTTTTAATCCATTTGGTTGATATTAAACCTTCGATTAATATTATTATACTCTCCAAATATATGAATGAGTATGCATATATATAACATTATTATTATTAACTCAAAGTTTAAATGTTTTTATCCTTGTTTCTTTTCATTTTAACATGTATGCGCAATTTTTATTATTTACTTTTATTTGTTCAAATTTATATGTGCATATACATCTTGAGTTGTTTAATGACTCTTTTTTATATATGACATGTTTTTATATTGCAGTATTATTTTACAAATCCATATACAGTATTTTTATAATTAATATTATATGTTTTTTTATTTCTTTTGTTAATTATTAAAATTTTGTTCTTTTGTTGTTCTTTTATCACACATATCATATAAATGTATTTTTATAGACTCCTGATGCAGGCCTGACGGCCGAAACACGACGTGTCGAGTCTTCAAATTTTCAATAAATTGTTGTCAAGAACATCTTCCAGTTCTGGTTTCCTTGGTCGTACTCCCACTTTTTTTACACATGCCCCTCTGTACCCCAGAATGCTCCTCAGCTTCGCCAGACTACACTGCAAGCATTTAGGAACCATCAAGTATCTGCCTCCTCTGCTGCTGTGGACAGCAGTGAAGACCAGGCTTTTTTCAGCCCAGTTGAGAGAATACTTCCCCTGCAATCTGGAAGCAGCTCAATTGTGAGTGGATTGAGTGGTTTGAGCCCAGAACCCAAAAAGTGGAAACAAACTGACACTCTAACTTTGTGATAAACCAAACAATGTAATGAAGAGTCCAGTGGTTCTTTTGTGACACTATAAAAGATTTCTTTAAAAACAAGAAAAAAACCTCAATATTTTGTAATATCATAAAAGCACCACTGGACTCTTCATTTCATTGTTTGAGTCCAGAACCACCATTATTGGAGAGTCTCCTGCTGGCTTTTTCAGCTCCTCTAGGTACTGTATTAGGGTTGTTCCCTGCTATGGTGGTGCATCAGCAAACCAGTGATATTCTTCAGTATAAGGGCAAGACTGCTTCATATCTGGAGGTCTGGGGAATTAAAAGGCCTAGTACAAAAAAGCCTGGTATGAGTCACCCCGGGATGCCATTCAGAATTTTAAATGACTTCCTGTTTAAACTTTCTGGAAAATTGATTTGACTGCAGTTACTGAAATTGTTGTGGGTAATTCAGAGAAATTAGAACACAAGTGACCAAAGTGGTTTCTCTTGAGAGTAATTTGCAACAGATTCAAATCTTACTGCTGCAGTGGTGAAGGATAAGAACTATGAGCAATGTAGACTGGAATATCAGAAAATCAGTTCAGATGTTGCAATTTTCCAACATCACCTCCGATAGCCCCAATAGATATATTTAAGAAATACCTTATGGAAATTTTGGAAATACCAGCAGATTCACTACACCAATAGTTAAAGCTCAATACTTCTCTGTAAGGAAGGGTATGGATGAAAGGGCTATTCAGACTCAGATGCTATGAATTTAGTGAGACTTTTTAGAATCTTGAATTTGACCACAAAATGTTTTCATTTTTACTTTCAATACATGATTTATGGGGTCGAAAATTCGAATGTTTCCTGATTTGCTAAGAATTCCCAGAAGCATCACCGGGAGTTCCTGGCTTGAAACCTAGGGTTTTGGTGCTAGTCGCTATGTATCTGTTATGTTTCCCTTGCAATTTTTTGGTAATTTATGAGAGTAAGAATTATTTGTTTTCGATCCTAAGTGACTGATTAGTTCATGCTGAGGAGAAATTAAATGTCTGAATGGTTGTCCCCAAGAATTAGGACACTGTAAGGGTGGGCTTTGGCACTAGATTGTAGGTTCATATTCTATATTTCTTTTATGTTTTTGAAATAGATGATTTCCTGTTTGTTGGATCCTATTTCCTTTGATGTGGACAAATATAATTATATTATTGCTAGATGATGTAAAAATTGAATTACCTGTATGTTTAATTTCTGTTCTTTTTTTCTGTTATCAAATTATTTTTATGTGATTGTCAGTTAAAATTCAATAAAAAAAATAATATTGAATAGTAAGTTAAATACTGTTAGCAATTCTTTGTTTACAACATGTGGCGGGGCATTTTCGATATAACGTCTAAGTCCAACTTTGGACGTTTTGCTCAAAACGTCCAAAATTCAAGTGGAGAATATAGTAATTTTCAAAACAGATAGTCTATCTTTTTCTGAAAATGGCTATTTTCTAGACGCTTTGTGCTCAAAACATTTATCTTTTTAGTCCATTTAAAAAAAAAAAGCAAAACCCCAACTGAAAAACAGAGAAAATCAAGCCATTGGGACATAGGAGGAGCCAGCTTTTCCTTGTAGACCTGGCCACAGGCATCCCAGAAGAGCAGTAGGGCACCCTAGGGGGCACTGCAGTGGACTTTATATAAAAGGTCCTAGGTACACATGATCTCACCATTATCCCCTTATATTGTATGAGGAGCCTTCCAAACCCCACCAAAAACCTACGGTACCCAACTGTTTACCACTACAATAGTCCCTATGTCTGCAAATGTCACCTATATGTGGGTATAGTAGGTTTTGTGGGTTTTTTTTGGAGGGCTGACACTTTCCACCACAAGTGTAATAGTTAGAATGGATTGTGGGCCTGGGTCACCTTCTCTATAATGCACTGCACTGATCACTAGACTATTCCAGGAACCTGCTTGCTGCTCTAATAAGACTGGCCATAACATCTGAAGCTGTGATAGAGCCTGGTATATACTGTTTCATTTACATTTTTGCAGGATGGGAGAGTGTCAGTGAAGGAGGAGTAAGGGGGTGTCACTCCTTTATTCCTGCAGTGCTGATCAGGTCATTTAGGGCACTTTTTTGTGGCTTATTCTTTCAAGAACAGGTCTAGATCCAAAATATCGTCCCACTTATAGCCCTGGATGTCTTTGTTTTGTTCCATTATGGTAGAAAAACATCCAGGAACGCCCAGATCCTGCCATTAACACGTCCCTGAAATGCCCCCCTGTGGTTTGAACGTATTTCTGATAGACCTTATAGAAAAATGTCTAAAAATTGGTTTTGAATATACCAATTTGGACGTTTTTGTGAGAAGTGGCATAAATCTGCATTTGGATATTTTTCTCTTTTGAAAATGAGCCCCATATTGTCCTAAGTCTCCATCATATTTAACTGCCTATATATGGTTGGCATGATGGCAAATTGGCAACCAGTGTTTAAGCATGAATGACTATAACCTGCACAAAGTGGTGGGTGGGACTCTGGCTACCTTGTTGGGCAGAATGAATGGACTGTGCAGATTTTTATCTGTGAGAAAGGTAGGCAAGTAGAAAAAGGAATGGGATTTGACATATCACCTTTCTGTGGCTACAGGCAAAGTGGTTTCAGGTTCATTAAAAACTTGCTATCCTGCATATAAATAAAATATATCTATGTGGCTTACAGGCTAATTATAGAAGATATAGAGGAGGGAAACAAGAGGGTGAAAGGACAGCAAAGGAAGGGAGAACTCCATTATTGATAGACAGAGGGTATAGCAGACAAGGGAAGGATAAATAAATCTGAGCTGACCAACAGGCATAGCCCTGGAGACAGTCCTAGTGTGTTGAAAAGGCATCTTCAAAAAGAAGTGTTTAAGGTCTGTTTTAAACTTTGTCAAAATTGACTGTGTTCTAAGACAAAGGGGCAGGGGAATTCCATAGAGTGGGACCTACCACTGAAAAAAAATCGAGTCTCGTGAAAAGATGGTACAACTAGTAAATGTTGCTGAGATGAACAGAGAACACATTGGGATGTATACAGTGTCAGGAACCGTGCTAAACAGAGGGAACACCAGAGATTTAATTTGGAATACCAGTAACAGATTTTAAAGTGATCCTGTGTGTAACTGGGAGCCAATGTGCATCCTTGAGAAGTGGAGTCACATGATTAATCTTTTTTTGAGCCTGTAATTAATTTCATGAAAGTGTGGAGGAGTGGCCTAGTGGTTAGGGTGGTGGATTTTGGTCCTGGGGAACTGAGTTCAATTCCCACTTCAAGCACAGGCAGCTCCTGTGACTCTGGGCAAGTCACTTAACCCTCCATTGCCCCAGGTACAAATAAGTACCTGTATAATATGTACAGTGGGGGAAATAAGTATTTGATCCCTTGCTGATTTTGTAAGTTTGCCCACTGACAAAGACTATGAGCAGCCCATAATTGAAGGGTAGGTTATTGGTAACAGTGAGAGATAGCACATCACAAATTAAATCCGGAAAATCACATTGTGGAAAGTATATGAATTTATTTGCATTCTGCAGAGGGAACTAGTATTTGATCCCCCACCAACCAGTAAGAGATCTGTCCCCTACAGACCAGGTAGATGCCTCCAAATCAACTCGTTACCTGCATGACAGACAGCTGTCGGCAATGGTCACCTGTATGAAAGACACCTGTCACAGACTCAGTGAATCAGTCAGACTCTAACCTCTACAAAATGGCCAAGAGCAAGGAGCTGTCTAAGGATGTCAGGGACAAGATCCATACACCTGCACAAGGCTGGAATGGGCTACAAAACCATCAGTAAGACGCTGGGCGAGAAGGAGACAACTGTGTGGTGCCCTAGTAAGAAAATGGAAGAAGTACAAAATGACTGTCAATCGACAAAGATCTGGGGCTCCACGCAAAATCTCACCTCGTGGGGTATCCTTGATCATGAGGAAGGTTAGAAATCAGCCTACAACTACAAGGGGGGACTTGTCAATGATCTCAAGGCGCGTGGGACCACTGTCACCACGAAAACCATTGGTAACACATTACGACATAACGGATTGCAATCCTGCAGTGCCCGCAAGGTCCCCTGCTCCGGAAGGCACATGTGACGGCCCATCTGAAGTTTGCCAGTGAACACCTGGATGATGCCGAGAGTGATTAGGAGAAGGTGCTGTGGTCAGATGAGACAAAATTGAGCTCTTTGGCATTGAACTCAACTCGCCGTGTTTGGAGGAAGAGAATACTGCCTATGACCCAAAGAACACCGTCCCCACTGTCAAGCATGGAGGTGGAAATGTTATGTTTTGGGGGTGTTTCTCTGCTAAGGGCACAGGACTACTTTCACCGCATCAATGGGAGAATGGATGGGGCCATGTACCGTACAATTCTGAGTGACAACCTCCTTCCCTCCGCCAGGGCCTTAAAAATGGGTCGTGGCTGGGTCTTCCAGCACGACAATGACCCAAAACATACAGCCAAGGCAACAAAGGAGTGGCTCAGGAAGAAGCACATTAGGGTCATGGAGTGGCCTAGCCAGTCACCAGACCTTAATCCCATTGAAAACTTATGGAGGGAGCTGAAGCTGCGAGTTGCCAAGCGACAGCCCAGAACTCTTAATGATTTAGAGATGATCTGCAAAGAGGAGTGGACCAAAATTCCTCCTGACATGTGTGCAAACCTCATCATCAACTACAGAAGACGTCTGACCGCTGTGCTTGCCAACAAGGGTTTTGCCACCAAGTATTAGGTCTTGTTTGCCAGAGGGATTAAATACTTATTTCCCTCTGCAGAATGCAAATAAATTCATATACTTTCCACAATGTGATTTTCCGGATTTAATTTGTGATGTGCTATCTCTCACTGTTACCAATAACCTACCCTTCAATTATGGGCTGCTCATGTCTTTGTCAGTGGGCAAACTTACAAAATCAGCAAGGGATCAAATACTTATTTCCCCCACTGTAAGCCGCATTGAGCCTTCCATGAGTGGGAAAGCATGGGGTACAAATGTAACAAAAAAAAAAATAAATAAGAGGGAACAGCAAAAATTTAATTTTGAATACCAGTAACAGATCTTATAAGTGATCCTAGGTGTAACTGGGAGCCAATGTGCATCCTTGAGAAGTGATGTAAAATGATCAATCTTTTTTCAGCCTGTAGTTAAGTTAATTTTATGGAAGTGGTGTATGGTGCAGATCTTTTTGCTACAGCCACTTATATAGCAAGTTAAAGTAATCCATTAGTGATAGGACCAGAGAATGAACTAGTATATTAAGAGCTGATGGATGGAGAAGTGGATAGAGTGTATCATACACATTATATACAGGTACTTATTTTGTACTTGGGGCAATGGAGGGTTAAGTGACTTGCCCAGATTCACAAGGAGCTACAATGGGAATCAAACCCAGTTTCCCAGGTTCTCAGGCTGCTGCACTAACCATTAGGCTACTCCTCCACTCCTATATAGGAGACCCTATAAGCAGTAGCATAGCTAGGTGGGTCACCAGGGGAGCAATCGCTCCCCCCAAATGGACTTCTACAGCGCCGGCACCTATTTTTCATGCTGTCCGTCGCACCTGCACGGACACACGCACGCCTATGCAGTCCACTCTCTGCTCCCCCTGACGTCACAACCCGGCTACACTTCTGCCTATAACTGAGATTAAGGTGCACAAGTCGGAGACTCTGTCTTCTGCAGCCTCTTTGCCTATAGCCATCCTCTCATTGCTCCATCTCAGCAACAGAGAATGTTCAGTTCCCAGGGAGACTTCCTGCCAGCTCTTTCTCAGCAGAGGACCTGCCTGTGACACAGAGAATCACTCCGAAGAGGGGAATAAGCAACAATAAATGTCTGAGACATTTTCTGTGCTGGATTTACACTTCTCTTCTCATGGACAGTGATATTTTCCCTCTCCTGTTCATCAGTAATCAGTCCTGCTCTGGTAGACTGCCCTCCAGCATATTAGCAACTGACATCTTTACAAAAGAGATTAAGAAGACTTAGTTGTTTTGACATCGGATTTAATTACTAATTTGCACTGTTAAAGGTGGCATGACCTGCCTGAAGTGCGCTGTGTACTGTTTAAAATGCATGTCTGCTCTAAAGGCATGCAAGAAGAAGTGGAACAAGAAGGGAGGGAAGAATGGAATGAAGGGAGGGAAAGAGAAGATAAGGTGAGAGATACAGAATCAAAGGTGAAAGACGGAAAGCAATTTTTCAGTCTATAGGGAAATGAGCTATCAAATTTTGATAAACCACACATCTGTGGGGAACTGATTAAGCAGCCAAGATCCAAAACTCAAATGTTTGACATTTTTGAGGTGGTTTTGAGCATCTGAGGGAGAAAAAGCACAATTCCCCTTTCAAGCTCTCATCCAAAGGAAAAATTCCCGGGTTCAAAGGAAAAATTCTGTATGACTTGAAACATGTAAATGCCTAATGGGGAATTTTCAAGGATGGAATGCACAGTAAGAATCACTCATTCCAGCAGGCCTCCTTGACATTTCTGCATGCCACATAGTATGTATGTGTAAATATCACTTTTTTTAAAATGATGATTTACATGTGCAAATGGCATAGAACTTTTCTATGCCATTTGCACATGTGAATCATGCCATTTGGAGAAGAGACAGCTGAGGGGAGACATGATAGAGGTATATAAAATAATGAGTGGAGTGGAACAGGTGGATGTGAAGCATCTGTTCACGCTTTCCAAAAATACTATGACTAGGGGGCATGCGATGAAACTACAGTGTAGTAAATTTAAAACAAATCGGAGAAAATCTTTCTTCACACAACGCGTAATTAAACTCTGGAATTCGTTGCCGGAGAACGTGGTGAAGGTGGTTAGCTTGGCAGAGTTTAAAAAGGGGTTAGACGGTTTCCTAAAAGATAAGTCCATAAACCGCTACTAAATGGACTTGGGAAAAATCCACAATTCCAGGAATAACATGTATAGAATGTTTGTACGTTTGGGAAGCTTGCCAGGTGCCCTTGGCCTGGATTGGCCGCTGTCGTGGACAGGATACTGGGCTCGATGGACCCTTGGTCTTTTCCCAGTGTGGCATTACTTATGTACTTATGTAACATCACCTCTTATGTCTTGTACTCAACTCTCAGAAGATACAGAGCTAATTTCACTTAAATAATGAGGCTGAGGAGGTGTAAGATGTATGTTTAAGCATAAACTCAGAGAGTTGGTTCAGTTCCCAGAGCACGGAACTATTATTTTTAAACAAAACAAGCTGTTTAGCTAGGTACGTTGGCTCCCAGCATTATATCTTTTGAGCCACATCTTTCAAGAGACACTGGGAAACATCCTAATGAAGACCTAGAAATATTTGAAAAAAAGAGAGAGAGAGAGCCACATCACTAGACTTTTATCCAGCTCTAAAACAAAAGAATTAGTAATGTACCCTGTTATGGCTGGAATCAAACACTGAAAACTCCTATATACAAGACAAAACCTATCCTGGGGAGAAACAGCTCCTGAAATGTAAATTGCTCTAAAGCAAGAGGTAGCTATCATTTCTCTGGTAAAACTGCAAGCTCCTCCTGGATAGTGTTTAAATCTCTACCCCAGAAAGAGACTGTTCGCAATGAACATTAATAATGCACATATTCCTTTGACACAATTAGTTCTGTAATATTTCAGTTCTCCTAGCAGTTATCAAGCTGTCTGTGGCGACTGAGTCCTTGATGGATTCCTGTTCACCCACTATTTTTTTCCAAAGTATCTTCAGCAATTGTCACCGTTTGTAATTCTTGTTTATTTGCATTCACTGTATTCTCCGAAGCTTCCATTTGATTCTTAATATCTACTTCTGGGAGCAATTCTTTTTCAGGTCAAAAAGTTATTTATTTATTAGGAATAGTTTACTGCCTTTTGGAAGAAATTCCCCAGCAAGTGTAACTTGGACATAGGCAATAAACAATTACAGCAATAAAATATTCAAATAACAGTACACATTACAGCATAGTAAAATACTGATACGTAATTAGAAGCGTGCTACTTCTAATGTCAGCATGATACACATTAAAACAACAGCACAGGGGACAAGTTAAGGTGGAAAATATATAGACAGATAAGACAGAGTAACAGAAGTTTAGACAGATGACAAGGGGGACTAACTTGGTAAAAACTGCATGTGAAGCAGAAGAGGTACATGCAACTGATCTCAGCTGGCTTTCCCTCCCCCACCTACTCTACTGGATTATATTGTAACCATTTGCTTTCCAGGTGTTTTTAAATGTCTTTTCATGGATACAGTTGGTTATGATTTATATATTTACGTGTTTTTTTTTGTTACATTTGTACCCCACGCTTTCCCACTCATGGCAGGCTCAATGCGGCTTACATGGGGCAATGGAGGGTTAAGTGACTTGCCCAGAGTCACAAGGAGTTGCCTGTGCCTGAAGTGGGAATCGAACTCAGTTCCTCAGTTTCCCAGGACCAAAGTCCACCACCCTAACCACTAGGCCACTCCTCCACTATTTGTCTTGGACTGTGTCTGGGTATCTTCCACTATTTTTTTAATGACTTTTGTCTTAATAATGTGAGCAAGTGCAAGATGATGCATGTGGGAAAAAAGAACCCGAATTATAGCTACATCATGCAAGGTTCCACGTTAGGAGTTACGGACCAAGAAAGGGATCTGGGTGTCGTCGTCGATAACACACTGAAACCTTCTGCTCAGTGTGCTGCTGCGGCTAGGAAAGCGAATAGAATGTTGGGTATTATTAGGAAAGGTATGGAAAACAGGTGTGAGGATGTTATAATGCCGTTGTATCGCTCCATGGTGCGACCGCACCTTGAGTATTGTGTTCAATTCTGGTCGCCGCATCTCAAGAAAGATATAGTAGAATTGGAAAAGGTGCAGCGAAGGGCGACTAAAATGATAGCGGGGATGGGACGACTTCCCTATGAAGAAAGACTAAGGAGGCTAGGGCTTTTCAGTTTGGAGAAGAGACGGCTGAGGGGAGACATGATAGAGGTATATAAAATAATGAGTGGAGTGGAACAGGTGGATGTGAAGCGTCTGTTCACGCTTTCCAAAAATACTAGGACTAGGGGGCATGCGATTAAACTACAGTGTAGTAAATTTAAAACAAATCGGAGAAAATTTTTCTTCAGCCAACGTGTAATTAAACTCTGGAATCCATTGCCGGAAAATGTGGTGAAGGCGGTTAGCTTAGCAGAGTTTAAAAAGGGGTTGGACGGTTTCCTAAAGGACAAGTCCATAAACCGCTACTAAACGGACTTGGAAAAATCCAAAATCCCAGGAATAACATGTATAGAATGTTTGTACGTTTGGGAAGCTTGCCAGGTGCCCTTGGCCTGGATTGGCCGCTGTCGTGGACAAGATGCTGGGCTCGATGGACCCTTGGTCTTTTCCCAGTATGGCATTACTTATGTACTTATGTACTTATGGCCTATATTTTGACTATACCCCCCCTTTTTTTTAAATCTTTTGTAAACAGCTTAGATGTCTTTTTTCTTCTGATTTTGCAGCATATCAAGTAAGAAATGGAAATGAAACTAGAAGAGAGACATGAGAGGATAGGGTGGAAGAGAGAGAGAGAGGTTGAGAAGAGGGAAAATTGAAGAAGGAAGGGATGGAGAAACACAAGGGAAGTAAAGAAGGGCAAAGATAAAGAAAAAAGATGAACGGAAGAAGATAGGGTGAGGCAAGATGGAAAATTGCTTGTTTTGTGTGAGAGAGGGGCAGTGTGTATGTGTGAGACTTGGGAGGGGAATGAGATATAATAATAATAATAATAATAAACTTTATTTCTAGCCCACTGTATCTGAGACAATCTAAGCGGGGAACAGAAAATACATACATAATAAAATCCAGCTAACAAAAATAACTAATGATAAAACAAAATCATACAGTATCACAACTAATACAAACTTGCACAGTACAATGAAAATAAAAATGTAACATCAAACAATATTATAAAACAAAACATTATCATTCATCTAATGATCCATATGCCTGAATAAACAGATAGGTCTAGATCTTTCTTTCTTTCAAAGGGGATATGCTGTTTCAAGGCAGTCCCCTTAAATTATCCTGTGGTGAATCCTTAGGGAGCAGGATGAAGACTCACTGCAGGATAATTTAAGGAGATTGCCTTGAAACAGCACAGGCAAAACACATGTTGGCACATATCACCTTTGGAAGAAAGGAAGAAAAAAAACTTTATGATAAGTACACAAAAGCAAAAGAAATCATAATAACTAATGAAATATGAACAAGTGTTAAAATAGAGTGAAAATATTTTTTAAAAATTCATACGGACTGATGACAACAATAGGTATAATACCTACTTCCATAAATTGAGATATTCATCTCAGTGGAAACTCACCTCTGACGGTTCGCTACCCAGCGAGAATACCATTGGAGAATTTAAACTGCAGAAATATATGTTATGAGAAAAGAGATGGAACCAGCAAGGGGCAGCAGGACAAAGCATTTAGAAGAAAATCTGACAGAATAGAATGGGTAAGAAAAACAAAGTAATTTAAGAATCAGAGGGGAGAGGAAATGCAGAAAACTGGAAAATTAATATAGTAGGCTGCCAAAAAGTGTTTTACTTTGCAATTCCAGAACATCATTCTGAGCGCCTGTTCTAGAAAAACGCCAATCAGATCTGAACAGGAGGGTGGTCTATTACAGGAAAGTAGAAGTCTTGGCTGTTGGAGGGAAGTATAAATCCCTGGAGGTGGTTCAGAAAGGAGCGTGTAAAAACTACAATAGGTGGGTTACCCCACTCTTGTGCCCATCTAAGCCTTGGTTCCCCCTTTAGGGATCAAGGGGCAAAGAGAAAGTACAGGGGGTTCAATGAAGAAAGCCACACAGTAGAGTCATGTGCTCATGACTGAGAACAGCTTCTACCATGAAATTACCAAAAGAATATGCCATGGTGGCGCAGTAATCAATGAGCGTGAAAATTACTGCCATATTAAAAAGTGTGCTCTGTCAGAAAATAATAGTGGAAATCGTGGCAGTAATCTTTAGCCCATTGCTAAAATGTCCTTCTTCCTGTCTGCATGTGAACAGTAATTGGCTCAAGCACTGATAGGAAAGTGGACATTAAAAAAATAAATAAATAAAGCTCCCAGGTATGCATGCCCTTCTACACCACAAAATTTCCTGGTTGTCTAGTGGACCCCACTTCCCTCCCTCTGCTTAACCTGACCAAACCCCACTGTGCCAGATACCCAAAAACCTTTTGGTAGCCTTGTGGACTCCCCTTCCCTCTAAACCAACCCCCTTGTCCCTGACATAAAAACATAATCCCTGGTAGTCTAGCGACTCCTTCCTTTCCCCCCACCCGAACCCCTTGGCCCAACATTTTTAAAACTTCCTGATAGTCAAGTGTACCCCTCCCCTCCCTCAATCCCCAGACCCTTGTCACCTACTTCAAAAACTCAAAAGGCAGGAGCAATTGAGTAATTAATTAATTATTGGGATTTATTAACCACCTTTATGAAGAGATTCACCCAAGGCGCTGTACAGCAGGTACAGTTTAACATACAACTTACAATTTTGTTAACAGCATAAAAATAGTAAAATAACCAAGAATAAACACAAATGTAATAAATGAGGTCAAAAATATACACATTGGAATTCAAATACCAGAGATATACTACAATGTTAGCATAATACTAATGACACACCTAATAAGCATGCATTAGAAAATTTAACTTACATAGATATGATGCCAAAGATTTTCTATAATACGTCTTACCATACAGCCGAGAAACCAAGAGCAGATATATGATGGGAACAAGATGTGTGGTACAGAGTCAGTTGGGATAATTTGATAGTTAAAGAAAACACAAGGGCAGACGGTCTGCAAGCTCCAAGATGGAAAATATATACAAAGCAGATCGTTGAAAAACCAAAATATATTTTATTGATGAATTGTATACATATTTTAATTGGTTTTCATCAATAAAATATATTTTGGTTTTTCAACGATCTGCTTTGTATATATTTTCTAATTTGATAGTTAGCCAAACTCAAGGCACGTTTGTTGTATAATTAAGCAAGAGATAAGGAACTGATCTAAGTTACAGTGTGTGTAGCAAGCTGGTCCAGGTGCAGAATGAGTATTTAGTCAGTCACCCTATGTATTAAAGGCTTGAGGGAAGAGCCAGACATTTACCTGCTTTCTGAAGTAGAGGTAGTCTCGAGTTATACGTAGCCAAGTAAATTCCAGGACACGGGAGAAGGCTCGCTGGTGGGTATCACATCATACAATTTCTTTTGACAAAGGTACAGATAGTGATGATCCTTGAGAGGACCTTAGATTATGCCCACTTGCTCCTGCCTTCAACATGGAGGCCCCTGACCTCTAGCAGTGCATTCTGTTGCACCACTAGAGGTCAGTCTACCAACTAACCTTTAGCGGTGTATGGGAACGTACCGCTAGGGGTTAGGGGGCCACTGTTTTGAATGACGATGCTGCTAGAGGCAGGTGAAAGTGTTGAGGAAAAAAAATTTGCCTTATGGAGACAGTCTACATGGAAGAGGATTCCACAGAGGAGGGAAAAACTCAAAAGAGAATAGATTCACCCAGCACTTGAGAAGCCACTAACCTCAATAGAACTGACAATTAGTGAAAAGGGATCAAAAACAGAGATGAAGAAGCAGTATGGTATAATGCTATACTGAAAAAATATTTACTGGATATTCTACAATCTCAGAAAAGAATGACTATCTCAAACAGAATACATTTTTCTCAAGTTTTCAGTAAAGTAAGTTGGAGAACCCATACCAGAATTTGTAGTTAAGCATGAAATCTATTCCTGGGCCTTTATATTAAATCCCTTTTTCCCACCTGGGAGTACTGACCTATTGGAGAAAAGTGTGCATGTACTGAGTGAAGTAGAGGAGCAGACTGGGAGAAAAGTAAATGTTCTATTAGCCCTTGGGGGTAAGATCTGCCTACTGGACTACCCCAACATAGAGCACTCCATTTACAAGTTAGGGGGCCAGTGACAAAGTTAAACTCCTTCTGTGTTGTCACATCTGCCATGAGTAAAGCTCAAAATGGCTACCTCGATACAAGAAAAAAGTCCTTTCAAATAAAAGTAATAATATGATATATTGTTTAAAATACCAGTTAGATATTACCGTTTAATTCAGGAAATAGACTATAAAGTTAGAATAGTTTGATAGCATCTCCTCCCTTGCAGAAAAGTGGATGGTTTATGATGTAGAAGTAGAACTCACCACAAGATCCTGGCGAGTCTGGAAGGACTGGATATATGAACTGTAGTGAGACTCATCCATCTGGTTCAAAATGGCTGACATGCAGGCCACATAGTGACTCTGGGGACAGAAAATAGAAGAAATGGATCAAAACATTATACAACTTACAAAACATTTGAACCTTGCTCTTGAATGGACCATTTCAGAGACTCTAGATTAATAGAAAGGGACATGTTTCAGAATCCTACTACCGGGAGAGCATATCTTAGAATCAAAACTTAAAAGGCCCAATTTTCAAAAGAGATTATCTGGATAATGGCAGTTGTTATCTGGATAATTCCTTTAGCCAGTGATCTCTGTGGATATTCAGTGGTACTATCTGTTTAGTGCCACAGAATATCCTTGCAGACTGCCTTGGTACTGGGGTGGTGTATGGAAGGAGAGAATGAGAAGCAGTAAGTTATCCAGGCAGTGCCAATATTCAGACTGTTATCCAGAAAAAGTTAGGACTGAATAGTCAGCACCACTTGCTATCTGGATAGAGGTGCTGAATATCTGTATTTTATTAAACTACTATGACCACCTTATAAAAACAACGCAGACTGCGGAAGCTGATTATTGAGCCAAAAGTCTACAGTGTCTTACTATTTATTTATTTTGTTTATTTATTTATTTCTATATTAGGATTGATTTACTACTGCCTTTTTGAAGAAATTCACCCAAGTGTGTACTGTAAATATAACCCAGAAATAGGCAAAAATAATTATAGCAATAAAATATTCAAATAACAGTTCATATTATACTATAATATACTGGTTACAATATCAACACAATTCACATCCTATATAATAAAACGCACCTTCAATGTTCTGAAGCCGAGAAAGTGAAGCCTTCAAGCCTTGAAGCGTTCTTGCGACGTTCCGGAACTATGTGTCGTCAATTGAGGAGATGGAGCCTTACAGAGTGCACGAATGCTTCAAGGCTTGAAGGCTTTACTTTCTCACACACACACACACACACACACTCACTCTCTGTCTCTCACATACTCTCTCTCTCTCACACACACAGACTCACACATACACTCTGTCTCTCACATACTCTCTCTCTCTGACACATACACAAACACTCTGTCTGTCTGTCTGTCTGTCTGTCTGTCTCTCTCTCTCACTCATTCTCTCTCACATACACACTCCATCTCTCACCCACACACTCTCTCTCTCAAACATACACACTCCGAGGAAAGGGGGGCATGGAACACGCTGGGGAGGAGAGGGAGGGGGCATGGAGGGAAGGGGGGGCCAAGGACTCGGAGGGGAGGAGAGGGGGAGAGGGAGGAGAGGAAGGGAGGGGGCCTGCAGCTCGGATGGAAGGGGGGCCTGGAACTCGGAGGGGAGGGTAGGAGAGGGAGGGAGGGAGGGAAGGAGGGGGTCATGGAACTCGGCCCCCCCCCACACACACACTCACTCTCTGTCTCTCACATACACTCTCTCACATACTCTATCTCTCTCTCACACACTCACTCTCTCTCTCTCTCTCTGACACAAACACACACACTCTCTGTCTCTCACTCATTCTCTCTCTCTCTCTCACACACACACTCTATCTCTCTCTCTCACACACTCTCTCTCTCTCAAACATACACACTCCGAGGAAAACCTTGCTAGCGCTCGTTTCATTTGTGTTAGAAACGGGCCTGTTTTACTAGTTAAAATATCTAAATAGCAAAAAGGATAAGCAGAAGTTACAAGAACTTCCAGCATTTGTATTTCTGTATTTTGAAGGAATCTCCAGTATTTCTATTCCAGTGATTTCTCTTAATACATCCAAATCTCTCACTACACCAAAAAAAAGTCAACAAAATGTCTAGTCTAAATGTAGGTATTGCACTTTCACTATCATTGTGATCATAAATGTTCACCAAGTTCCTGCAGTGGCCTTGTCTCTGCGCTCACCCCATCTGATCTCAAAGTAACTTGCAAAATCATTTCCACAAGCGAAACAATCTCTTGCTGCACACAAAAATAGGTTTATCTGAGAACTGCTTTATGTTGAGTACAGATAAAACATATGTACATTTCCCAGCATTCAGTGAAGCATTCCCGGGTGAATAGATAACATGGGCATTGTGAAAACACTTGTAGTTTTGTATTGTGGAAAGCACACATAATTTTTAGTTTGGAAAAAGTACCCAGAGAAAAGTAGCTACAAACCTCTGTGCTTACACTTTCCCTAGGCCATTTCAAAGTGAAATACGTTTGTCCTTTACCTTTGAAAACAGGTAAATTGTAGCCATGCAGGCACTTTGAAAACAGCCTTCTTAATCAATCAAATGCCACAGTGCGCCCCACAGACCCCTGAGATATCAGCATGCTTGTGAATTAGACACCGCAGATTCTGTTTGCTTAACTGGCAGGCAGGCTCTGTGCCAGCGGGCATTAATCACATTATACTCTGCTGCCAAAGGACACAGTAGAGCCTCATGCTAGCAAAAACAATGTGCACAATGCCAAACACAAACAGAGAGATTACTAATCTTATGCATTTTCAACTGTGAAAGATAGGTAGATGGGAAGGAATTTAAAAGGGGATGGAGAGAGGAGAAAGGGAAGCTTTTATCATTCAGCCTCTGCTAGGGACTTGTCCAGTACAGGTGACTGAAATTGATTTGTTCAACAGACAGGAAGCAAAGAGCTCTTTTCACTTAAAGCCATAGTGCATTGTCATCATTGGACTATCCTCAGCAGCAAACATATTGAAAGACACCACAAGGAGCACGGATGCGTGTGCATGCATGCATACAGAAACTTCACAGATGTGGAGTCAAGAGGCGGGTACCTGCATTCAGTCACAAACATCCACACGCAGACATGCACAGGTAAAATGAAGACAGGTAACAACTTGAGTACATACCCAGTAAGTTCCAAGGCAGAATGCAGAACATTGTCACACATCATTTCATTCAACATCCACCATCTGCTGCACCATAAACGCTGCCTGAATTTTATTTGTAAATGCAGCATGCAAAAATGCCTCCTGACACTTGCTAATGGATACCATGGGCTGGATAGGTACTGCAGAATTTGAAATCTCCATTGCCCACTTATGTTCAGTACATTCACTGAAGTTGTTCCATCAGCGAAAATAAACTGGTAGGCTGTACACTAACTAACCACTTCATCAAGTTTCTCCTATCTAGAGTACGCAGCTTGCTGTGATACTGCTTCATTCGAGCAATGACTGCATAATAATCGTTGGACTCACAATAAGGAGTGTCTAAATGTATCATGGGATGAATACACAGAATGACTGCCCAAGTGGCATGGGATGACTAACAGGTTCAAGCACACCCTGAACTGGATCTCTGGCATTTAGTCATCTACTTTAGGCAAACCCACAACTGAATGAACGCACATCTGGAGTGGTGTCCACATGACAAACTCGAGCACACCATGGGACAAATAGCTAAAAGTCCATATTCTTTTGTTTATTGCCTATTTTCTAGCACACAATATAAACTAAAACTAAAACAACAACAATAATAATACTGATAATAATAATGAGCCCATATACACCATTGAATAAAGGCAAAATCATTGTTTCTAATAATAACCCATCGCTAATAATGCCCCCCCCCCCATTTCAGCATTGAAAAACCCTGTAAATATCATTTTTAGATTCCTCCAACAATAGCCCACCCCTCTCAATTCACAGTAACATAATAAATGACGATAGATAAAGACCTGAACGGTCCATCCAGTCTGCCCAACAAGATAAACTCATTTTACATGGTATGTGATACTTTATATGTGTCCTTGTCATTCTCAGGGCATAGACCGTAGAAGTCTGCCCATCACTGCATTTGCTTCCCAATTACCGGCATTGCCACCCAATCTCCGCTAAGATTCCGTGGATCCATTCCTTCTAAACAGGATTCCTTTGTGTTTATCCCACGCATGTTTGAATTCCATTACCGTTTTCATCTTCAACACCTCCCACGAGAGGGCATTCCACGTACCCACCACCCTCTCTATGAAAAAAATACTAACTGGCATTACTCCTGAGTCTGCCCCCCTTCAACTTCAATTCATGTCCTCTAGTTCTACCGCCTTCCCGTCTCCAGAAAAGGTTTGCTTGCGGATTAATACCTTTCAAATATTTGAATGTCAGCATTGCTCTCATCCACCTCCCCCACCCTTGTGATGACCAGATCTCTCTTCTTACCTTTTTCTCACAGTTCTGGCGCTGGGCCAGTGCAGGGCCTTGAACATGTACAGATACTCAAGGCTTTGAGCATGCGCAGATGCTCAAGGCCTTGCACTGAACCAGTGCTATAACCTTGAGGAGAAGTGAGAAGAAATATCTGCTCATTGCGGGGGAGGGGGAGTGGAGGAGATCAATACCAGTAATCGTGGGGGGGGGGGGGGGGGGGCAGGGTGGAAGAGAGAAGTGGGGGTCATCATGGGGAAAAGAGGTAGAGGAGAGAAATGATGCCTCCATTAATAGCCCACTCAAGACTCCAGAAAGCCCATTCCAGCCGATACTTCAACCGGCCAGGAGTGGCTCCTGCCGGTTAAGTAACACTTAGCACATTGGATAGCTGATTATCTCCACTGAATATTAGCATTTAGCACATAGCCAGGGCTGCTGAGAAGGGGGGGGGGACAGGGGGGACAAAATTCCCTGGGCCCGGGCCTCCAAGGGGGGCCCGACGCCAGGGGCAGGCCGCCGGCGCTGCAGTCCCCGGTCTCACCTGCCTGCCTCCTCGGCTCCGGGCCCCCTGCATTTGAAGCGGCAGTCACAGATCGCCTCCCTTCAGGCCTTCCCTCCCTGTGTCCCGCCCTCACGGAAACCGGAAATTACATCAGATGAGGGCAGGACATAGGGAGGGAAGGCCAGAAGAGAGGCGATCTGTGACTGCTGCTTTGAATGCAGGGGGCCCGGAGCCATGGAGGCAGGCAGGTGAAACTGGGGACTGCAGCGGCGGGGGAACGACAGGGGACAGCAGTGGCAGGGGGAGCGATGGGGGCGGCAGCGGTGGAGGGGGCGGAGGCGGGGCAGCCTTGCCCCGGGCCCGGCCTAGTCTCTCAGCGGCCCTGTGCATAGCGGCTAACTGGCTATATCGCATGATATAAATGGCTGGACACTAATATTCAGGGCTTCACCAGCTAAGTTGAATGGCCAAATCGTATCACCAACAAATCATCTTTGGCTGCTATAAACTTAACCGGCCAGCGCTGAATATTAACTTGGCCGATTAAGTTTAAGCTGGCCAAAAATAAATGGATATTCAATGCCAGTCACCCGGCACTGAATATCTGGGCTCAGCACCAATTGTGGCACTTAGCCGACCTGCCTCCCACAGTCTGAATATTGGCTAGATTGTTTTTAATACTATTGGGCATTTATTAGAAACAATATGGTAATTATGCTAGAAAACTGTTGGGTCTTCAGTTTTCACAGCCCTGACCTGTAATTATTACACTACCACGCAAAGGGCATTTGCTGAATCACATTCAAAGTGTCTTGCTCACATCTGCAGCATATTTTCCAAATTAGGGCTCATAAACATACTGTCTCTAAATAGCATGTATTTTTCATGTGTATGATGTTGCCGATGCTTCTTTCCTATTCCCTTTCCTTGCTAACCCCAGTGGAATTACTTGGAAATAAACTATGAATTTTGCATATCAGCAAACACTGGACTGCTTGAGCAGCAATCCTGCAGCTGATTTATGAAACATCAAAGAATAATAGCTAAAATGTGGAAATTAAAATAACATTCAAAGGAGAGCTTCCCTCTTCTCACAGTTTCATTTTCTTTTACTGTGTTGAGATATAAAAACAGGGACATGCAGGGTAAAAATGTTTCTTCTGTTTAGTTTCCTGTGTAGTTTTTAGGATTTTTCTTTTTCTGTGTACAAAAAAAGATTTGCAAATAACTCTAGTGGGTATACTAGAATAATGAAGTTTTGACCTTTTTCTTACCCTAACAAGAGGCAGGGAAGATTGACAAAAGCCTAATTTGACGTAACTTTCCTATTGCTCGTTCCATAAACCACCACAAAACTGATTATAACACCTACGGAAGATAAATTTCCTCTTCAAAAATACATAAGATGGACGTTCATACACTGGAAACATCCAGTATGAACATCCATTTTCCAAACTGAAATGTCCCAAGGGGGGAGGGAGTGCAATAAGGATATGGACAGGTCTATGGCAGCATTCTTTGAAAATGGCCACACAGACATCCATGCAGAGCAGGGGGGTTAGTGGTAAGTGCAGCGGGCTGTGAACCAAGGGACACAGGTTCAAATCCCACTTTCACCCTTTTGTTTTGTAATTGTAAGCCCTTCAATAACAGCAATATACAGTGGTGGAAATAAGTATTTGATCCCTTGCTGATTTTGTAAGTTTGCCCACTGACAAAGACATGAGCAGCCCATAATTGAAGGGTAGGTTATTGGTAACAGTGAGAGATAGCACATCACAAATTAAATCCGGAAAATCACATTGTGGAAAGTATATGAATTTATTTGCATTCTGCAGAGGGAAATAAGTATTTGATCCCCCACCAACCAGTAAGAGATCTGGCCCCTACAGACCAGGTAGATGCTCCAAATCAACTCGTTACCTGCATGACAGACAGCTGTCGGCAATGGTCACCTGTATGAAAGACACCTGTCCACAGACTCAGTGAATCAGTCAGACTCTAACCTCTACAAAATGGCCAAGAGCAAGGAGCTGTCTAAGGATGTCAGGGACAAGATCATACACCTGCACAAGGCTGGAATGGGCTACAAAACCATCAGTAAGATGCTGGGTGAGAAGGAGACAACTGTTGGTGCCATAGTAAGAAAATGGAAGAAGTACAAAATGACTGTTAATCGACAAAGATCTGGGGCTCCACGCAAAATCTCACCTCGTGGGGTATCCTTGATCATGAGGAAGGTTAGAAATCAGCCTACAACTACAAGGGGGGAACTTGTCAATGATCTCAAGGCAGCTGGGACCACTGTCACCACGAAAACCATTGGTAACACATTACGACATAACGGATTGCAATCCTGCAGTGCCCGCAAGGTCCCCCTGCTCCGGAAGGCACATGTGACGGCCCGTCTGAAGTTTGCCAGTGAACACCTGGATGATGCCGAGAGTGATTGGGAGAAGGTGCTGTGGTCAGATGAGACAAAAATTGAGCTCTTTGGCATGAACTCAACTCGCCGTGTTTGGAGGAAGAGAAATGCTGCCTATGACCCAAAGAACACCGTCCCCACTGTCAAGCATGTGTTGGAATGTATTGTATTTTACATGCATTGCCTGTCACCTATTATTTCTCTGTGATTACTCTGTGACCTCTGATGTGAATTACTTAGAGAGGTCACACAGCTATGCAACTTCCTGTGGGGGGTAGATGCAGCACATGCAGCACATGGAGCACATGGAGCTCATGATCTCTCCTAACCTGAGAGGATCTATGGTGGTGTGAGCATCCATTACCATCTAAGCACATGGAAGGAGCTGATAAGACAAATGTATAGTAATATGTATATATAAGCCTGTCTGATTATAATCTAACTACAAACTGTGAGTAAACAGATGTTTTGTTACTTCAACTTTAAAGTGACTCAGCAGTGAATTATTCAGGGGTGAATGAGAGAGAGATGAAGAAAGAAATTAACATTTCTAAAGCTGAAGCTGTGTGTACTAAAATCTGCTAATTATTTACTACAAATAATCCAACAAAAGGGTTATGGGCCCAGGGCTCAGGAATTGAAAAAGAAGAGAAATATTACCAGGCAAAAAAAAAAAAAAAAAAAAGCCACATTTTTCTCTTAAGTTTTAAAGGAAAGATTCAGTCTGTCTCTCTCTCCCCCCACACAGCAGACAGAAGGCTAAGAAAATGGCTGAGGGAAGAAATTCACCATTGTTCTATTCTCTCAAGGTGCCTAGATTAACTGAGTTTAATTATCAGCAGTGGGAATTAAGATTCATATGTCTCCTTCGAGCAAAAGGATTAAATATATGCTTAGACCAAGACAGAACAGCTGAAAATATGGCTGAATGGGACAATGCAAACTATTATGTGAAGTGCATGCTTTTGGAAGCTCTCTCAGAGAAACAAGCCATATTAGTGGAGGGAAAAGATACACCAAAGGACATTTTATATAAACTGAGAACTATGTATGCAACTACATATGCAAAGCAGCAACCAATTTGGCTGGCAGAGTTGAATGAAACCAAATTAAGGGATAAAAGTAAATGTAATGATCACATTATGTATCTTATGTCTTCATTTCAAAAGTTAGAACTTTCTGGAATTCCCATGTGTGATGCATTGAAAAGAGCATTTCTTTTTACCTCACTATCAAAGAAGTTTGATGTTTTTAGGTCTGTAAATGAGGCCATTGAAGGGCAATCTTTTGAACAGGCAACATCAAAACTAAGGCAGGAATGCATAATAAATGATTCTGAGGAGATGTGTTCTCAAAGCAAGTCAGAGAGAAATGAAACAAATTTCTTGGCAAAGAACAGAGGAAGGCGGAGCTATGGGAAAACTCCACCCAAGGGCAAGCTGATTTGCTACTCATGTGGAAAGGAGGGACATGTATCTAAATGGTGTAAGGAAACACAAAACACTCCCTCTAGCTCACCTAAGCCAATGGAACTAAAGAATTTTCAAACCAGGAAATGTATGAAGGACAAAGATAAACACAAGGGCTTTCTAATGGCAGAAAAATCTTTGACTATGGTAAATAATAATTCAAATGAAAGTACTTGGATTTTGGATTCGGGGAGCACATGCCATTTAACCAATTGTAAGAATTTCTTTCAGGAAATGTGTCCAGAGGAAGGTATTCTTAAAACTGCAAACGCAGGGACTGCTAAGATCCAAGCAAAAGGTATTGGATTCTTAAAATGCAAAGTGTCTAATGAAGTTAAAGAAATTCCTGTAAGTGATGTCTTGTATATTCCCCAAGCAGTTTGTAATATGCTTAGTGTATCTACATTAGATAAGAAGGGATTTGTGATTCATTTTGAAAACAGTAAGTGCACAATCTCTAAAAATGATGAAGTGTATGCTGAAGCTTTTATGCATAATGATGTTTATAAGCTGAACATTTCAGGTGAAGCCTCACATCTGGCGCAAGTAAGGAAGAATGATGGTAAATGTAGTCTGGAAATCTGGCACCGCCGCCTGGGACATCGTGATTCTAAGGTGATCCAGGATCTTTACAGTAAGCAACTGGCCACCGGCATTCAGATAAGTGCAAATGCTGGTAAAATGGAGAAATGCATAGACTGTGTTACTCAAAAAGGTGTAAGACCCTCATTTCCTGCATACACAGGAAATAGGAGTAATAAAGTGCTGGACTTAATACACAGTGACTTATGTGGACCGTTTAATATCCCATCATTGGGAAATAACAGATTTGTGCTAATATTCTTGGATGATTTCTCTAGATATTGTGTGGCCTATTTGCTGAAAGAGAAAAGTCAAGTCACAGACATGCTGAAGAAATACGTAGCCATGGTGAGCAATAAATTTGAAAGAAAACCAAAGGTTCTTCAGACCGACAATGGTGGTGAGTTCATTTCACAAAGCATGCGCACATTTCTAGAACAAGAAGGCATTCAGCATATCACAACAGTAGCTTATACACCAGAGCAAAATTCTGTTGCAGAGAGAAAATTTAGGTCACTTGTGGAAATGACCAGATGTATGCTGTCAGATAGCAATCTCCCTAAAAGACTATGGGGGGAAGCCATTCTCACAGCAGTGTACCTACAAAACAGAATGCCAACTAAAGGCGCTGAGCGCACACCACATGAGACATGGCATGGTTGGAAGCCAAACCTGTCACATATAAGAACATTTGGAAGTACAGCATATGCTCATGTACCAAAGCAAAGAAGGCATAAGCTGGATTCCACAACAGAAAGGGGCATTTTAGTTGGCTATGCTCCAGGACACAAAGGATATAGAATTTTGAATCTGAAAACTGGCATTGTTGGCATAAGACATGTTACATATTTTGATGAAAACAAAAGGGTTGATAAAGGCTGGATTATCCCAGATGAGCCTTATCATCCAGAATATGAAACTAGAACCATAATAGACATGCCAGTGTATATAAATGCCATACCAAGGCAGATGTCTGAAAGCAACTCACCTGTATCTAACGAGGAACAGGCAGAGGAAGCAGACACAGAAAGGATCATTGAAGAAGACAGTACAGTTGGAGAAGGGGAATCAATTGGAGAAGGACTCTCAGATTTAGAGGATGCGGAAAGGTCAGACCAACCTGTTGTCAGACGCTCATCCAGGGAAAACAAAGGTGTTCCACCCCCAAGACTGTCTTACTTAACAAAGTCAGCAGAAGCTCAAGAGCCCTTAACATGGGATGAGATTGAGAAAATGCCAGCAGAAGAAGCTGCTGAATGGCATAAAGCTGCACAAGAAGAAATTGATGCATTGGATAAAATAATACTTGGATTCTTACAAAATTACCTCCTGGCAAGAAAGCTATAGGATGCAAATGGGTATTCAAGTTAAAAAGGAATGCACAAGGAAAAGTGGAAAGGTATAAAGCCAGATTAGTGGCAAAGGGATATCTTCAAAAATATGGAGAAGATTTTGATGAAGTGTTTGCACCTGTAGTGAAACACACGACAATAAGAACACTTCTGAGCATTGCAGTCTCAAAAGGCATGCAAGTCAACCACATTGATGTGAAAACAGCGTTTCTTCATGGAGAAATAACTGAAGACTTGTACATGGAACAACCAACAGGTTTCATAAATACAAAACAAAGACAGCTAGTGTGTAAATTAAACAAAGGTCTTTATGGATTAAAGCAAAGTGCAGAATGTTGGAATGAAAAATTGCATGAAATATTGACAAATTTAGGATTTAAGCAAGGTGAAGCAGATAAATGCTTGTACACTAGGTGCACAAATGGACAATATGCATACATTTTAGCTTTTGTTGATGATCTGCTCATTGCAAGCAAAAGTGAGAAAGAGTACAAGGACATTGTAAAGTGTTTAAACCAGAATGTTGAGATAAAAGAACTTGGTAATGTGTCATACTATCTTGGTATAGAAATTGAGAAACAAAATGATGGTTCTTATCTTCTAAGCCAGAAGCAGAAAATAAATGAGCTTATTGAAAGTTTAGGTATGCAAGATGCCCAAGTTGTAAGCACTCCCATGATCACTGATTTTCTGAAGGATGAAACAGTAAGAGAACCTTTACCAGATAACATCCAATATAGATCAGCCATAGGTAAGCTTTTATATCTAGCTACCACATACAGGGCTGATATAGCAAATGCAGTAGGAATTTTGAGCAGAAGGGTCAGCTCACCTACCAAATCAGATTGGACTGCAGTTAAAAGGATGGTAAGGTATTTAAAGGGTACCATTGATTGTAAATTAAAGATTTCAGCCAATAGTAATCCAAAACTAATATGTTACTGTGATTCAGATTGGGCAGGGGATCATTCTGATTATAAATCCACAAGTGGATATGTGTTTATGTATGGAAATGTACAAATTTCATGGGCCAGTCATAAACAAAGTATTGTGAGTTTGTCTTCTACAGAAGCTGAATATGTGGCCGTATCGGAAGCGTGCAGAGAACTGATGTGGATTGAAAAACTTTTGCTGGATTTTGGTATAGCTGAACAGAGACCAATCCAGATAATGGAAGATAATCAGAGCTGCATCCGACTGTCACAGAATGACAAGGTTCAGTCACGCACCAAGCACATCGCAACGAAATACCACAACGTGCGAGAGTTGGTGAAAGAAGGGGTCATCAGTCTACACTATTGTCACACCAGTGAGATGACAGCTGACATCATGACCAAACCGTTACCCAGAGAACATTTTGAGGATCTGCGTATAAAGCTTGGACTTTGTATGAATAAATAATTGCATGACAGTTATGCATGAGAAGGGGTTTGTTGGAATGTATTGTATTTTACATGCATTGCCTGTCACCTATTATTTCTCTGTGATTACTCTGTGACCTCTGATGTGAATTACTTAGAGAGGTCACACAGCTATGCAACTTCCTGTGGGGGGTAGATGCAGCACATGCAGCACATGGAGCACATGGAGCTCATGATCTCTCCTAACCTGAGAGGATCTATGGTGGTGTGAGCATCCATTACCATCTAAGCACATGGAAGGAGCTGATAAGACAAATGTATAGTAATATGTATATATAAGCCTGTCTGATTATAATCTAACTACAAACTGTGAGTAAACAGATGTTTTGTTACTTCAACTTTAAAGTGACTCAGCAGTGAATTATTCAGGGGTGAATGAGAGAGAGATGAAGAAAGAAATTAACATTTCTAAAGCTGAAGCTGTGTGTACTAAAATCTGCTAATTATTTACTACAAATAATCCAACAGCATGGAGGTGGAAATGTTATGTTTTGGGGGTGTTTCTCTGCTAAGGGCACAGGACTACTTCACCGCATCAATGGGAGAATGGATGGGGCCATGTACCGTACAATTCTGAGTGACAACCTCCTTCCCTCCGCCAGGGCCTTAAAAATGGGTCGTGGCTGGGTCTTCCAGCACGACAATGACCCAAAACATACAGCCAAGGCAACAAAGGAGTGGCTCAGGAAGAAGCACATTAGGGTCATGGAGTGGCCTAGCCAGTCACCAGACCTTAATCCCATTGAAAACTTATGGAGGGAGCTGAAGCTGCGAGTTGCCAAGCGACAGCCCAGAACTCTTAATGATTTAGAGATGATCTGCAAAGAGGAGTGGACCAAAATTCCTCCTGACATGTGTGCAAACCTCATCATCAACTACAGAAGACGTCTGACCGCTGTGCTTGCCAACAAGGGTTTTGCCACCAAGTATTAGGTCTTGTTTGCCAGAGGGATTAAATACTTATTTCCCTCTGCAGAATGCAAATAAATTCATATACTTTCCACAATGTGATTTTCCGGATTTAATTTGTGATGTGCTATCTCTCACTGTTACTAATAACCTACCCTTCAATTATGGGCTGCTCATGTCTTTGTCAGTGGGCAAAGTTACAAAATCAGCAAGGGATCAAATACTTATTTCCACCACTGTACCTATTGTACCTGAATGTACACCACCTCTATAGCCTATAGTCTTACAGGCGGTTTATATATTTAGGGACATAAGAACATAAGCACTGCCATACTGGGACAGACCAATGGTTCATCAAGCCCAGAATCCTGTTTCCAACAGTGGCCAATTCAGGTCACAAGTACCTGGCAAGATACCAGAACAGTAAAACAGATTTTATGCTATTTATTCTAGAATATGCAGTGGATTTTCCCAAATCCATCTTAATAATGGCTTATGGACTTTTCTTTTAGGAAATTATCCAAAACCTTTTTTAAACCCCGCTAAGCTAACTGCTTTTACCACATTCTCTGGCAACGAATTCCAGAGTTTAATTACTCATTGAGTGAAGAAATATTTTCTCCGATTCGTTTTAAATTTACCACTTAGTCGCTTCTTTGTGTGCCTCCTAGTTCTAGTTTTTTGGAAAGAGTAAACAAGCGATTCACATTTACCTGTTCCACTCCACTCAGTATTTTATATACCTCTATCATATTTCCCCTCAGCCATCTCTTTTCCAAGCTGAAGAGCCCTAGCTGCTTTAGCCTTTCCTCATGGGGAAGTCATCCCATCCCCTTTTAACATTTTCATCACCCTTCTCTGTACCTTTTCTAATTCCACTATATCTTTTTTGAGATGCGGTGACCAGAACTGCACACAGTATTCGAGGTGTGGTCACACCATGGAGTGATACAAAGGCATTATAACATTCTCATTTTTGTTTAAAATTCCTTTCCTAATAATTCCTAACATTCTATTTGCTTTCTTAGCCACCGCTAAGGGTTCCAACGTATCATCAACGATGACACCTTGATCCCTTTCCTGGGTGGTGACTCCTAATGTGGAACCTTGTTTCAGTAACTATGGTATAGTAGATATTTTTCTGTTTCTGGAGGTCTCAAAAGTACAACAAAAAAAAAGAGCTGGTGTGATTTGAACCTGGGACCCTTGGTTTACAGGTCCCTCTACTAATCACTAAGCTACTCCTCAGCCTTGCTTCCTGCTTTGTTAAGAATGTTCATAATACCTGAAGCTATCATAGCCTGGTATCCCTTGCAGGTTTCACATTCCAGGGGAGAGGGAGGGAGACAGCAACCACTGGGGGTTAAGGAGGTGTCATGCCTTAATCCCTCCAGTGGACAGCTGCTTAATCAGGGCACCTTTTTGTACCCTGAACATGTCTGAAACAGCTCTAGATAAAGATGTCTTTCTTTTTAAATATGGACATATCTTCCCCTTAGGTAATCAGTCTTGGATGTCCAGAATTCGGGCCCTCACTAATCCCGCCCAAAACACACCCACAACTTGCTTCCTTGCTTTTTGGACTACTGAGTTTTGGATGTCCCTTTTCCAGCATTGTAAAATCAGTATTTGGACGTTTCAATCACATGGATGTCCATTTCGGCCTTTCTAGACAACCATATGCTTTGAAAATTAGTGCCTTAGTTTCCTTTTTCCTTTACTTAAAGTTTGTCTGTAACAGGTGATGGATGGGCTCTTTTGGTTCAGATCTGAACTGGCAGTTTAATTCAGTGTGAATAAACTGAGCTACAGTTTGCTCTGGTCTCATGAATTGAATAAGAAGCCATATGACCCATTTCCCCAAAGTACGAGCTAACTGTGCCTTGGGCAACACCAGGCGCTTAGCTAGACTTCGGCGAGAGGGGGGTCCAGAGCCGAGGTGAGGGGGCACATTTTAGCCCCCCCAGCACCGCCGACCCCCCCCCCCCCCCCGCCATCACAGCCGAACCCCCGCCCCGCCCCACCCCACCCCACCATTCCCGACACCAACAACTTTGACCCCCCCCCCGCCGATGACCCTCTCAACCCCCCCTCCCGCCACCAACCCGCCATCACCGTCTGCTTCCTTTGCTGGCGGGGGACCCCAACCCCCGCCAGCCGAAGTCTTCTTTCTTCGTTTTGTTTCTGAGTCTGACGTCCTGCACGTACAACGCAAGGCTTCATTCTGTTTCTGTGAGTCTGATGTCCTGCACGCTAGTAGTCTAGCGTTTCCTGAACTACCCCGTACCTTGTAGTTATGGAGGAGTGAGTAGCACTCCCTCCTCCTTCCAGCACCACCTTCAAAATGGCGGTGCTCTGTCCTGCCCAGTGCACCCTTATACGGTAGGGAAGTCCTGCCCAGCACATCACAAGATACACTGGGCAGAGCACCTCCATTTTGGAGGCAGCACTGGAAGGATGAGTGCTACTTCCTCCTCTGTCACTGCAAAGTACAGGGAGGGGTGTTCGGAGGACGCTAGACTACCAGGGTGGGTGGGTAGGGTTGCCCACTGGGTCACCAGGGAGTATTGTTTTGCTGTCGGAGGGGGGGGGGGGGTTAGGGGGACTAGCAGCCCCCTCCCCCCATGTCCAGGGGTGAGAGGGAGAAGGCCACTGGGCTGCCAGTGAAACTTTACTTGTTTAAGGTGATTAGGATGGACCTCCAGCCCCTTGAGTGCAGGGACCTCCTGTTTGACAGTTCTGATCTTTTATTTGACAGCCCAGACCTGTCAAACAACTTCTTTGGGAGGATTGTGCCTTGGGGGTAAATACAGGCGCTAGTATGGTGCTAATAGCCTCTAGTGCCCGCGTTTGCTTCTGATCATCTGCCCATAGATATGTTGCTATTTCACTCTCCGAACCTGGTAAGATGAGCAAACAGAGGCTAACATTATTACAAAAATAAACCAAGCTGAGCCTGGCAAACCCAAGTGAACTGTAAACATTCCAATTTCTATTCAAATTAGATTACAGAAAACTCAGAAATCTAAACAAAAATCCAAGCTGGGACAAACAGCCAAAGGCAGAATGCAGACAGGGACTATCCTCAAGTATATGTTATATGGTGCAGCAGCTTCGTAAACATGAATTATCACATAAAGCAGCGTGTGCACTGAATGAATTATAAAAGTCAGACTCAGCCTGCAGCACATGTGGCGTTTTCAGTGGGGCCATTAGTGTGGGTCTTGTGTGTAGATTACAGAATGAAATTCAGTTAATATCCCTGTTCAGTCTCTGCATTCAAAACAACAAAATCTATTAACCGTCCCATCATCTACTAAAATACAGTTGGAAAAGACAAGATTACTGCCTTTGCCATTATAGCTCCTCATTTGCACAATAAGCTGCTCCTCCATCTACAATTGGAGTCTTATAACAAAAAATTTAAGACTAATTTTAAAATTCACCATTTCTGCCTAGCCTTTCAGAAAGGTACTTAAACAGAACATCAGGAGCTAGGATAGAAATTGCCTACGTTTGGAGTAACATTTACTCTTATCTTAGACTGTATTGATCATTGCCCCACATGCTATTGCGTGACCAGTATATTGGGTGGAGGAAAATCTGATGACGTGCAGGCCTAAGCCTAATGAATGTTTATCTATTTGTTGATTTTAATAATTGCAAACAACTCATTGCATACCTGTTTTACTTGTTTGTAAGGGGACCATCATTATAAAGAGGTTCCCGTCTGCTGTAAATGTATAAAGAATAGACTATTAATCTTATCAAGTTCTGGAGCTTTCATTTCATGGTTGGAGTAAAACCAGAAACAGATGTAGGACTGCCTGCTTTGAAGCTCAAAATAGCCAGCAGGTGAGGAAGGGCAAAACTTGAGGTGGATTCCTTTAAGCCAGGGTTGTCCAATCTTGGTTTTTGAGGGCCACAATCCAGTTGGGTTTTCAGGATTTCCTCAATGTATATGCATGAGATCTATTTGCATGCACTGCCTCCACTGTATGCAAATTGATCTCATGCATATTCATTGGGGAACCCCTGAAAACCTGACCTGGCGAGGGCCAAGGTTGGACACCCCTACTTCAAACCATGCCAGTGGAACTCACAGGAAGTTGCTGGGCCCACTCTTCCTCTACCAGCAGTGACAGGGTTAACTCCCACAGGCTGTTTTTCAACTCTGGGGGCTTCTGTTCTGATGCAACTGGAGAGTGTCAGTTGGCAGTTGAGAAGGAACCAAGGAAGAGACTGGAGGTGGTGAAGCTGGGCTGCAACAATCTACAGTATTTCGCCTCTGATTTCCGGGTGCCTTAACAAGCAGGCAAATTTCTGTACCAGAAAGCAGAGCTGAACAGCTACAGAGCTTCAACCAAAACAGAAAGATATTTGCTTGCTTTGCAGCAAAAGGTTCCTACGGGCATAGGTTCAAGCCCCTCTCCCCCCTCCCCACCTGAAGCCACAGTTAGCACAGAGGGACTCCTCAGGAAAAATCACCACCATTAACAAGATGTAAACTACTTATTTCACTCAGAACTGGGAGTAGAAGGGAGCTGCATTTGGAGCCATTCAGACCAGTAAAGGACAATTGTCTAAGTAGGGCTCTGAAAAGATTTAGTTCCTTACTCAATGGCCAAGTGGTTGAGAAGTTTTTCACCTCAAGTAAAGATTTACCCTCTATTAGAACTCTCAAGGAACTGCCTATGAAACTAACATCTCTAATCTATCACAGTGGGCCCTTCTGAACTGTGTGCACAACCTGCAGTGTTTTACTTGGTTTTTTTTCTTCCAGTCCCTTTCAGCTTGCAGGTCTTGCAGGTGAGTATTATGTACTTATGTAACCTAGGAAAGCACTATAGTCCTTTATCAGTGCTGCGAGGCCAGGGTACATTTATGTTGAAACTAATTTGAATACTTTTTGCTATATGTTTGCTTAATGATCGACCTGATTGCTTATATTCTTGTAAGTATAAATATAGAAACAAAGTAAAAATGAAGGCAGAAAAAGACCCCCCCCCCCCCCCTCCCCAGTATTCAAAGCTATTTAACCAGCATATCGGCTCCTAACCACAGATATTCAGTGGGAGATAACCACATAGCGGGTTAGGAAATTTTTCTTCACTCAACGCGTAAACTCTGGAATTCGCTGTCGGAAAAGGTGGTTAAGGCGGTTAACTTAGTGGACTTCAAAAAAGGGTAGGACGGCTTCCTGGAGGAAAAAGCCATAGAATGTTATTGAATGGACGAGGGAATACAGTATTTCTAGGATGGGCTGGACAAATTGCTTGTTCTTTTGGCCACTGTCGGTGATAGGGTGCTGGGCTCGATGGACCCTTGGTCTGTCCCAGAATGGCGATGTTATGTACTTATGTACAGATATTCAGCGCTTAACCGGCTATGTTCAATGATTAAAATAGGCTGTATACAGAGCAGACCTATCTTTAACCACTAAAAAGTTAACCGGTTAACCCTGGATTCTGTATAGTATGACTAAAGATTGGCGCCAAAATCGATGTGAATTCTATAACAATTTGCGTAATTCATCAAGCTTAACAAGCTAATGAACACTGATAATAGCAGTTGAGCAATTATGAGCACTAATTGGCACTGATTAGAATTTAGGCGCACAACTCTCCAAGCACATTCAGTAACGATATGCGCCGAACCTCTAATGCATGCAGGCAAAAAGAGGGCATGGTTATGGGCGGGGAAATAGGCGGTTTCATGCATGTTAACGCACCTAGTTATAGAATATGACCCAGTGCACTAAATCTACGTGCTGGGATTTATGCCACATCATTGGTGTGAATGGATGCGCGTAGATTTAGGCAGAGAAATATCAACTAAGCGTATAGAATACGCTTAGTTGGCACTGATTTTAGAGCCGATTTTTTAGGCGCCATGTATAGAATGTCCCCCTTAGTGCTGAATATCAGCTTAACCACTTAACTTTTTAGCAGTTAAAAAAAAAACGGATATTCAATGCCAGTTGCCAGAAACGGCCCAACATTGATTATCCAGGTTTAAGGCCAGCAGCGGACAGCAAAAGTGCTGCCCAACTTAGGCTGAATATCAGGCCCCATATAGCTTATCCAATCTGCTTATCCATGCCAACTATCATCCCTTTCTCTCCGAGATCTTACGTACTTGTCCCAAGCTTCCTGGAATTCAGATACAGTCTTTGTCTCCACCACCTCCACCAGGAGGCTGTTCCACGAATCCACCACCCTTTCCATGAAGAAGTATTTCCTCAGGATACTCCTGTCACCTTTCACCTTCATCCTAAACCCCCTCATTCCAGAGCTTCCTTTCAGTTGAAAGAGACTTGCCTCCTGTGCTTTATGCAAGAGAGGTATTTAAACGTCTGTTCCAAAATATATATATTGAGATCTTTAAGACTGTCTCTGTACTCTTTCCCTCCAATATTCAAAATTATTTAACTGGCCAGGAATGGCTCTTGGCCTTTTAAATAGGGTTTAAGTGCCTATCCATGGATATTCAGTGGGAGATATTTATTTATTTTATTATTTATTAAAACATTTATTGTACGTTTGGGAAGCTTGCCAGGTGCCCTTGGCCTGGATTGGCCGCTGTCGTGGACAGGATGCTGGGCTCGATGGACACTTGGTCTTTTCCCAGTATGGCATTACTTATGTACTTATGTACTTATGACCACCTAAAACTAGGTGGTTTCCGATAATACATTCATAATCCAATACACATCTTAGCACAAAAACAGTACATATCAGAATACACTATGACAAATTCCTCAGAACATCAACAAAGCATTCAGAAAAACAAGGCCATAAAAAGCCTAGTCTTCAATAAGTTTTTGAACTGCACCAAACTGTTGCAAAGGCGAAGCTGTCTAGGAAGAGCGTTCTATAATGAATTTCCCACTGAGACAAAAACAGAAGCTCGTGTGTCAGTATAATGTAAACGCACTACCTCATCTGTTGACAGTCGCATGACAGCCTCTGATCGTAATACTCAACTTGGCTGATAGGTAAAACTTGCTTCAGAGAATACGGAGCATTACCATACAACGTCTGGAATACAATCATCAATATCTTAAATTGTATTCTTTGCAGCACAGCTGAATATCCCGGTTAGCGGCTAGCCAGTTAGGCACGAATATTCAGCGCCAAACTAGCTATGTTGAGTGTTCAAAATAGGCCACTTAAATAGAAGGCCTATCTTTGATCACTAAAACGTGGTTAGCGCTGAATATCGGCATAGCCGGTTATTAGCGGCCAAAATAAACCTGGATATCCAATGCCGGTTGCTGGATATGGCCTAGCATTGAATATCTAGATTTAACACTGGCAGCGGACAGCAAACGCGCTGCTTGCCACTGGCTGAATATCAGGCCCTTTATGACAAAGACCACTGACCATTTTATTAGCCACCCTCTGGACTGACTGCATCCAGTTTATATCTTTTTGAAGGTCTGATCTCCAGAACTGCACACAGTTCCCTAAATGAGGACAATCAGAAACTTATACAGAGACACTATCAGCTCTTTTTTTCTTGCAGGCCATTCCTCTCCCTATGCACCCAAGCATCCTTCTAGCTTTCACCCTCTACCTTTTTGGCCACCTTACGATTATCAAATGCCTGCTCCTCTTTTGTGCACAAAAGAACTTCACTCGCTAAACTGTACTGCTTCCTCAGATTTTTGCAGCCCAAATGCATGACCCTGCATTAAATCTTAGCTGCCAAATTCTGGACCATTTTTCAAGCTTTGCTAAATCTCTCCTCATGCTATCCACACCATCAGGGGTGTCTGCCCTATTGCACATTTTGGTATCATCTGCAAAGAGGCTAACCTTACCTTACAAATTCCTTTATTTTATTTTATGTTACAGTGTACGACATGGCTAATAACTAAAGCTGTTTGTTGTTGAACACTTCTTTAGTAATTCTGGAGTGCAAGGGGGATTGCCACAGAGCTCATGGAGTAACTGTCTCTTTTGACACCAGCCATCCACACTTACAGCAGACTGAAAGCCAGGAACCCTGATTTCAGGCACTGGACAGCTCAGCCTCACAAGCAGCCAAAGGGCAGATAGGGTGATTCTAGAGGTTCATGTCCATATATTGTACTTGTTTTTTTTATGGGTGTGATAATTATAAATATGATTGGTATACCAAATAAATTTAAGCCTTAACTTTAAATCTAAAGATTAAATTCTAAATTAAAAAGAAGATATCATTTGACACTTCTTGCTGTCAACACGGCTTATGAAGTAACAAAGATTGAGAACCATAATATTTTGTAGATAATAAATACCTACCAGAACATCTTTTTCATCTAGTTACAACACAGTTGACATACTCTGAGAAGAGGGTGTTGCAGGTTTAAACCCTGCATCACTAGTGTACCACCATGTTTTCTGGGTCTTGAGATTATCTTGACATGGGCAGTCATGACCCTTTGATGCCCTATTCCAAACTCAATACATCAATCTTGATGCATTTATGGAAATTGAAGGCTGCAGCTTTATTGTAACAATGTGCACCCCAAGCCACATTCTGTCCTTGTAGTATGACAGCTTTCTCTACCTAAGATAGGCAATCTGCAAATCCCATCTGACTTCACACGATTCCTTAAGTTAGAGATCCTCGTCATTCTAAGGACCCTAGTGCAGCTTGTTTCATGAGCTATAACAGCAGCATGTCACTACAAATATATGCCCTGAAAGATATATCTCCTTGTGTGTTTCAGGGCATATATTTGTAAGGGTTCCTTGTGCCCCTGTCAGAATAAGGGCTATTTCTTGACATCCCAAGAGAAGGTTCTATGGCTATTACTTCTTTCCAGTGCATTGGCTTAGATACCCTTCCAGAGGCTTGGTGAGGTTAGCTTGTCCCAGCAGCACTTTTGCTCAATCTGTGATTTGTCCTAGGAAATACTGTTCTAAATTTTCCCGAACTCTGACATTGAAAAGGTTCTATCTAGTAGTGCTTGATAGGTATATATCATTGTGGTAAAAGCTATGACAGTCCACTGAGGCTCATTCATAATGAATCTGACAGATCATTAACAAAGCCCAGCCCTGGCACGCAATATCTGAAACAAAATGCCAGCCTGCCAATAGATGCAATGCAGGAGCCTGCTGGGGATCTTGGATTATGTTCTGACAGGAACTATATGGCCCAGGCCTGTCAACAAAAGGCCGTTACTATGATGGCCAGATTTTCAGCAGGATAAAAACAGTAAAGTTTGGTGGCCTATGAATAAAAACTCCTGGTAACTGAGAGTGCTGCAGGTGCTGAAAGCCAAAACTAAGCAGCAAGAAGCCACAGGGTACAAAACAAAATATACACATTTTTTATATTCTACATATACAAGATGAAGGGCCCCATAAGTACATAAGTAATGCCACACTGGGAAAAGACCAAGGGTCCTTCGAGCCCAGCATCCTGTCCATGACAATGGCCAATCCAGGCCAAGGGCACCTGGCGAGCTTCCCAAACGTACAAACATTCTATACATGTTATTCCTGGAATTGTGGATTTTTCCCAAGTCCATTTAGTAGTGGTTTATGGACTTGTCCTTTAGGAAACCGTCTAACCCCTTTTTAAACTCTGCCAAGCTAACCGCCTTCACCACGTTCTCCTACAGGCAGCATTTACTAAGGTGCGCTATCGTTTTTAGTGTATTCTAAAGATTGGCGTGCGCTAACCATGTAGACAACCATAGGAATATTATGGGCATCTACATAGTTAGTGCACACTAATACTTAGCACGCTTAAAACACTAGTGCGCCTCTAGCGCGGCTTAGTAAACAGGGTCCTAAATGGGTTCCTGTTTGACACTCCCAATTGTGTCTAAGTATTCTTGATAACTGCTTTTACACAGCTGTAGTTTTATTTTGCTGTTATTAATATTTTTTTCTTGTTTTGTAGCCACACAGAGGGTCATTTTATAACAGATGCCTATAAAAGTTCCAAAAGCGCACCTATTTGATAAAGGCAATATACTGTGCTCTTATAAAATATGCTCCCAGGACAATAAACACGTATCTTATGAGAGAATCTGGTTTGGAGGCAAGATGGCTGCCGGAAGAAAGCACTGAAAGGTAGCTCCTGGGCTCCTTCTATTTACTTTACCTCTGTGCTCATTTTCTCAGAATTACTATGTCCAAGCGGTGAGGTAAGCAGCATGCTTACTCTGCAGAGACTGCTTTCCCTCCTTGTGGCCCGATGGATCGCTTCTTATCACTGAACGTTGAAGCGGGAGCTGGTGTTTTGCTGCCTGTAGGGGCGCAAGAAGGGGAGCTGCCTAGCCTGATTGAAGCCGACATCACTTTCAGCCCTGAATTGCGGTTGCCGCTATCTATGCCAACACAGGGAGAATCTCAGAAGCCTGTAGTGAGGACATATGATGTAAGATCTGCGCTGTTGGGAGTCTCACCGGCTGGTGAAATTCAAAGAGGAGATGGCGTTTTGGCTGATCATTTGAATGGAGTCAGAAGCCCAACATTATTCAAAGTTTTTATTGATAACTTGTTAAAGGAATACAACAAAAGAATGAGAATCAATACAGAAAGCAGTTAAAACATTAAACAATCCAATTATAGAATAAGGAGGTTCTGCGTATAAATTTAGGTGTGGTCTTTTACACCACGTTTTTGTTGGTGCAAATGAACATGCCTAAATGTACATGTGAACCCCAGGACCTAAGTGCTATTCTATAAATCTTAAAGGTGAGTAATGCAATTTTACATGTGATCCGATCTACAAGTAACCAGTGGTGGCATTGTAGCAAAGGAGTAGTGTGCCCAAAATGGCTGGTGTGGTAGAGTAGGCTTATGGCTGTATGTTGCAGTAGTATAGACAAGATGTAAAAAATGAGAGAATGAGGGCATGAAATTGATCATGATCAAAAAGATGGCGGATGGTCCTTAACTGACGGAAGGTAAAGAACTGAGTTTTTGTAAAGTGTGAAATGTGGGGAAGGAAAGAGAGAAAGGAATCAAGAGTCACCCCAAGATAACGGAAGTGGGAACTGGGGAGATGGACGATCTGAAGAGACCCACCGGCGAAGAAAGGATCAAGTATGAACCTAGAAACCAGCAGGCAACAGTCTTATCAGTACTCAGTATGAGTTGGTGATCAAAGAGCCATTTTGCTACTGCATCTATACAAGTCTGAAGGACAAAGAGGGTTGGTGGAGTAAATAATAAGCATGGCATTGGCATAAAGATAGACCGCGATCCTGAAGGACTATATAAGCGCAGCCAATGGACTCAGGTATAGTCCTGGGGAACACCACAGTGAAGCTGTCTTTTTTGTGAGGCGGAAGTTGTGGTGACAAAATGAACAATTAGACAGAAAAGATGCAAACCAGGAAAGGACAACACCAGAAATACCCAAATAGATAGAAGGGAGAGCAAGAGGGAATGATTAACCAAATCAAAAGCAGCGGAAAGAACCAAAGAAACAGCAAGAACAATGTTACTTTGATCAAAAGGTGGAGTTCGCTCAATAGTGCAGCTAAGACAATTTCTGTACTAAAGTATGCTCTGAAGCCAGATTGATGGGGATGTAATACCAAGATCTTTTCTGAGAAATCTGTAAGTTGTTGGAACACAGCCTTCTCCAGGACCTTGGATATGAAGGTCAATTTGAAACGGGATGATAGTTCCTAGGTAGTGAGGCGCCTAGACTGAGTTCTTCAAGATGGGATGTACAATGGCAGATTTCCATAAATCCGGAAAGATGCCAGTAGAAAGGCTGAGGATGATAATTGACGGAAGAAGAGAAAGTGAAGGAGCTTTTAGCCAGGTTGGAGATATAGGATCATTGGGGCAACAAGTTGGACTCATTGAGGACTGTATATTATGGGTACTACTATTACTACTAATTATTATTTCTATAGCGCTAGTTATGAACTATGAAATATGAACCATAGTTAAGACCTGTAAAAGTAAGGTTCAACAGAGCACATAGGCTGCTAGGCCTAAGTATTTGAGTGTCTCTTAGTTAACCTCTTTACTGAATCAGAGCTTATGGTCTGCTAGCACCTAAGTACTTAGTTGTGCAACCTAGAGCAGAGTCAAAAAGGGAAAAGGCTATAAATCATGAGGCCCAGGAACTTATGATCTGATAAGACATTCCTACATGCAAACGGGCCTGGGAAAGATGCAATTATGGATGAACAGAAGAATGTGAGATTTAGTGACGTGGGATAGATGGTGTGAATAGAAGACAGAATGATTTCTCAGGAAGATAAGTGCTAAAGCCTTGCTTAACACAAAAGGTATATAAACAGCTATATCACAGCATTACATTTGGGAGAGGCGGAGGTAGACCACATGTTTGGGTCCCCCGCACTCCCCATGAGAAACTAGCATTTGTAATTGTAAATCACTCTTGATAAATAAAATAAAAAATTGCCTTTTCTCATATTTTTGTAATTTTGGCTTCTTTTACTCCTCCCAGTTGAGACTGGCTGGTTTATGCTCATTTGGGGGGGGGGGGGGGATACAAGAGCCTAAAAACAGGACATGAGAACCTGGTAGTAGATCCAGGATGAGAAGGGAAGGGCATACTGACCGTCGTAATGTCCAGAGAAGATCGAGAGACTTGGGGCGGAGGAAAAGGAAATGGTTGAAGTAGTATAATTTTATCGACAAAAATGATTCTGTGGATGGAAGGGTACTGGAGGGACAAAGAGAGGATGGGGAAGATATTTGCTGGGTACCTCTTTTTTCCCTTCAGACCAAGTTGCCCTGGCTCTCCAGCAAACGCAGACTGTGGTGGAAATGGTGGAAGTGCTGGGAAATGTAGCGGTGCCTTTAACTGTTGTAGTGGGGGACACCAGAGGTCCTGCTTTAGCCTGCAGGAGAGGTCCAGGAGAGACAGGGAAGGTTCTTCCTGGACCAGGGAGAACTGAAACAACGCAGCTGTCTGTGGAGGCGACATAGATGGTGGTTCCAGGTAAAGAACCCCCTGTTTTACCTTCTAAGACCTTTACTCCGGAGTCGCTGGGTGAAGCTTTGGCCCTTTGGAAGCTTCTGTTTCTAAATGTTCACTGGAAACTATCAACTTTGGTTCAATTCTATATCTACATTAACTTTATTGCACCAGGGTAGTGTAAAGGAGTTCCAGGAACAAGTTACTGCAATGAAGACAGAGACTGAGAAAGTGAAAGAGATTCAACTTGCTATTATTAAAGATAAAGAATTATTGCACAGAAGATTGGAAAATCTTGAAACTCAAGTGAGACATTTGAATATTTGTTTGTTAAACTTTCCTATGCTAAGTGCATTTTACGCACTAGAAACATTTAAGAATTACTGGTGGAGGTATTAGATTGTCCTCCAGAAGCTTTACCACCGGACAACATTTATTTTTTTGCCTATGAAGAAGGGGCAAGTGACTGCATGAGAAGCTGGGAATGATTTGAATGTTTCTGCAGCTTCATATGATAGTTTGGATACATCTGTAGTTCTGCGTGCTGCAACAGTAAAAAGAGCCTCTTTATTGATTATCTTAATATTTGAACAGGACCTGAATTCCTTGATGTGTATATATTTTCAGAAGGCACCAAGTTTGTTTGAGGGCCAAAGAGTTTGGATTTTTCCTGACCTCTCTAGGGCTATCCAAGAAAGGTGAAAAATGTTTTTGCCAATGCGCCAGGAGACTGTGGCTGTTGGTGCGGTGTTTCAATTAAGTTTTCCTTGTAAATGTTTGGTAAAATATGAAAATGTACAATATATATTTTTTATCCTTCAACAGTTTAGATCGTTTCTGTATGTTAAGAAATTTGCTTCTGAGTGGGTAGCTCCAGTACCCAATACCTCTGTTGTATAAGGATGGAAGAGATTATGGTCTGTTAGTTTGATCGAAAATCCTGCTTACAGTTGGTTTGGGTTTGTTTATTCTTTTTTCCTTATTAGCTCCTGGTTATTGCATTCTCTGTACTCCCCAGTATTTGTGGGCTAAATTTGTGTAGAAAGCATGTATTGTTCTTGTTCCTAATATTATAAATGCTAAATAGTAGTAGTAGTAGTATATGTCTTTTCTTCACTATAATTATTGTGCAAGAGTTGTCTTGTAAATTAATTTTGAAAAATTGTAAATACATTTAAAAATGTTTTTCTTATTGTTTTCTTTGTAGTAATAATTTCTTTATTGAATATTTGTTTCCTCTAAGGCTTTGGCTTTGAATGTATATTTGAAACATCAATAAATAAATATGAGTCCTAACTGTAGTCACTTAGATATGTGGGTGCCATCGCTAAATATTGGCCCCCACCCACAGACCTTCCAGGTAGTGGACAAAGATGACGTATTTCCTTCCTCCCACCCCCAACATGGTCTGACCTCCCCCCTTACCCTCCTATCTGTAGACCGGCCAGAGTCTGCCTTACATTACTTGTGATCCAGTGGGATAGCCCAGGTAGGAATGATCCCTACTTGCTCCTGCCTTTAGCGGATCCATCTGGTAAAATGACTGCCACGAGCTCTAGCCGTAATACCATGAGGAACCCTATAGGTGGGTGGGTGAGGGGGTTTGGGAGAGGGGTCTGATCTCTGAGGGGAGTTGGGTGGGGGGGGTTGATCTGGGGTGGGAGGTTAGGGAATTCTTTTCAAAGGAGGTCATGAAGGGGAATCAAATCGGTGGGGGGGGGGGGGGGGAGGAGGAAGGAAAGACTCAAATACTTATGTGGTCCAGTGCTTATCATATGTGGGGTCCTGGCTGAATATAGACTGGGACCCCATATAAGTTTACATGACCAGCAGCAATCCAGTCAGACCTGGATATTCTTTGCCAATAGCTAGACATGCCCATCATGATACTCCAAATTATAATTCCGCTGGCATCGGAAATTGTAAGTAGTAGTAGTGGTAGCAGTAGATGTTCCTTTACTATGAACCCAGAGGGTGAAAGATTTTTTACAAATCACTTCTCTTATTTATGAGACAGATACACTGTGGCTGTCTGTTGTCAGTGAGCCCTCTCTGTCCTATATGTCACTCTAGCTACTTAGCAACTACTAAACACGCACAGAAAGTGTTGCTTTGCAGCCCATAAGCCAGAAATTTTGGAAAAGTTGCAAAGCACACTTTTTCTCTGATTCTGGCACAGATCTTTGTCAGTCACAGAGATGTGTGCTATTTAGATGATTTTTTTTTTTTTCTCCGTCACTTCAACAAGGAAATTTTTTGCTGAAATACTAGAGTTCTGTCAACCAGAGAAAAATGGTGTTCTGCTCTGATCTTGTGGTGTCTCTTTCTGTCCGATTGCTGACATCATCACCCATGGGATTCGGATAAGCCAGATAACGATAGGCTTGTTTAGTGGCATGTCAAAGTTTCAATATGATTGGCCAAAGTGCCTCATATTTTGGCTTGTTCCCCTCACATTCTTCCTTCCAGAGTAGCTCTAATGTATTGATGTTTCAAATATACATCTGTGCTGGCAGATGCACCACTGTTGAAAATGAATAGTGATTAAAAATTCCATCCTTCACTTGGCTCAGCAAAAGCAAAATAAACCAAATTTGCCCCCATTTATAATATTTTTTCTATTTATCTAAAAATAAATGCACATTCCTATTAGGATCCTGAAGTAAAGGATACAAAGGACTGAAATACAAAACAAATTACGCAGCCGGCTTCTCCTACATAAGCGCACAACTATGGAATGGGCTCCCAAAAGCTGTGAAAACATCCACGACCACTTGAACTGCGGGGAAATCACTAAAAACCTACCTCTTCAAAAAGGCCTACCCCAACGACCCCAGCAACCCTCTTCACCTACAAACATAGCATGACTATGATCGAACAGGACATGACACAATCGTCATCCATTCCACCCCTCCACTTATACCTCATACGATCACTATACAAACTTTGTATTTTGTTATCCACCGACTGGCAAACGCCTTTGACGGTTACTATGTAAGCCACATTGAGCCTGCCGATAGGTGGGACAATGTGAGGTACAAATTGCAAACAAATAAATTAAATAAATAACGGCCACAGATTTCTAGAAATAGGGCCTTGTATACTTCAGAGTTAACTCTGGAGAAACCCCATAACCAATGACTGGTAGAAGGCCCACCCTCCATTACTCATACTGCAAGAATGGTTCATATGAGGAGCAGGCATTCCTGAATGTTCTCTGTTTGAACATCATTGGAGTGTGAACATCTGCCTTGGTATTTTGAACCTCTGTCTCATCTAGAAAAGGCTTCTTTAAAATAGGACAAAATACAGCTAAATTTAAAGACCCAGTCAAGATAAAATATATTATTGATCGATCCCGCAGCCATCTTGGTTTTTAAGTATCGAAGGTTGAAAGTTCTACAAAGGAGGTTTTTCTTCCCGATACAGTGAGAGAATTAACGAAACAAGGTGCTGTTGTTGAAGATGAAAGACAAAGAATGACGAATAGGTAGTGCGCTGCTTGAATGTTCTAATAGCGGAAGAGCAGGATTCAGTATGTTTTATCTGATGGCGACACTGGAATAAGTATATCACGAATAGCAAAATAGAGGGTCTCTTCTAAGATAAATGTGGGCTGTTATAAGCTTTTGGCTTTTTAACATTTTTTTGTGTCTTTGTATTTCATCAGGTCTGCCTTTTTCAGTATTTCAGGTTTAAATAGTGGAACCCCTTATAGAGTAAAATCAAGCATACACATTCATTCTACCCTGTTTAGAAGTGGAGAGGATTTTTTGGAACCAGTCGGGTTTTTTTTTTCAAAAGGAATTTTTTTACACTGATTCTTTTTTCCCTCTAAGGAACCAATGATAGGAATTGACTCCCAGTGTGATAGAGGGTAGAAAATATATTGTAAATTCCCCTATCAGGATATCTGAGGTTCCAATTATTTAATATATTATATACAGGAAGAGTGGATGTGTAGTAGCTTTATTATTCAACTAACTTTGTAATTTTGGTATAGTCATTTTGAAGTTTGTTGTCCCATTAGGTTGTGTGTTGATTAATCCAAGCAATCCTTGTAATGGGTGATAAATGCCCTTGTCCCTTACTAATAAGATATATTGGCCTTCAAGTGTTCATATTTATGCAGCCAGAAGTAAGGGGTTTGTTAAAATCAAACAGTCCCGAATGGGAAGTGTCTTAGGGAGAGCTGTTTCTATATACAGTGGCAGACAAGCGTAGGAGAGGCACTGTTTTGGGGGAGAGGCACTATTTTGGGGTTTAAGGTGCCTAGAAAGTTGCTGGGGCTTAAAAGCAGAGCTTGCAGGTCTTCAAGAAGAGGGAGCAAGGCTTTGATCTAGAGGGATCTTCAGTGGGAAAAAAATGGAAGTGATCCTTGTGAGAATGGAGTTAGCACTGAAGATTACATGTTGCTTTTTCAGGAGATGGATTTTAAGTTTGGAGTGGAAGATGACTGTCAGGTGTGGAAAACTATTTCTGGAGTGCATCTATTAGACTGTGGTGTGGCTGGGGTTGTCAGCTTGCTCCAGATTTGCCCGACAGGGTTGATCCAGTCCTGGACTTACCCAATGCATGCAAGGACTTATAGCTTACTTTTCTTAGGGGTCCTTTTACTAAGCTGTGGGAAAAAAATGCCTGTGGTAACAGCGGGAGCCATTTTTCCCCGCACGCCAGGTTCCTTTTTATAGTGACCGGTAAAATGACCCCCAAGAATGGCCACCAGAAATGGAGAGCGCTGCAGCTGGAACTACTGCCGATGGCCACGTTGGGCTGGTGGTAATTCCATTTTAGCATGTGGTAAGCCCGCATTGAGCTTATCGTTGCTTTGCAAAAGACCTCCTCAGAGAATTCAATAGGGAAATCAGAACCGCAAGTCCCTGCATTCAATAGGTTAAGGCCATGACTGGATCAACCTTGTTGGGCGAATCTGGATCGAGTTGGCAACACTAGGTCTCAAAGTTCATTAGTGAGATTAGAAGTTCTTTGAAAATGAATCTTTAAGGCATTCAAAGGAGTATATACCTGTAATCCATTCATGAGAAGAATTAGGTTCCTGCTTGATAGCAACATAGGGAGGTCTCAGTGGGGAAAATCTCTAAAGATTCTCTTGAGGAGGGTATAGAAAAGGAGCAGTCCCTTAACGTTGCTGTCAGTTGATAGTGGACATTTTGGACTGTGTTGGATTTTTCTGTTTATCTATAGATATCATCAGATTTAACTGTATACATCACTTCAGTACTTACCGTTCTGAAATAACTCATCAAACTTTATTTTGGAGCAACCCAAATATTTTGTGACTGTGGTTTGTCTGCCATGATTCTGAATGGATGAAAGGACCTTAATAACTTATTCCCATATCAAACGACTCAAAAGCTCCTGAGGGTGAAACGTGGTCTCACAGTTTCCAGAGGTGCTATATAGTTTTTGGAGGTAATGACACAAGAGTTATAGGATCTTTCACTAGGATTACTCAGAAGCCAAGCAAGTTAAGGACCCAACTATTTGACCTGTCTATTGCACTACTTAAATTCTCCCAGAATACCAAATCATTCAAACATACAGTAGGCAATGATACCAACATATCAATGGTAGTCTTATGGAACTCTGTACAATAGCCACTAGACTCGACCTTAGATTGTAATCTTGCTCTTAAAAAATTGGATTTTAAGTTGGATTTTAAGGAGATCCTTTACGAAATCTTTGGCAATTAAAAGCTGCTTCCTGAAACTATTTTTCAATTATAAAACCCCAAAAGCTATGTAAGAGCGCCACACAAAAATACAATTTATACTGAAAGATATCTACATGAGATAATATCAGTGTGTATTTTTGCCATAGAGAAACTACAAGAGGAATACCATACTTTTTAGTCAACAGCACTCTCCACTGAAAAGCTACTGATGTGTGACCATGCCCATAAATTGCCTATGAGAATCCTCCAACTTTCAGATGTCTGCACTGCATCGAAAGTACCTTTTATCTGTACAGAATCCCAATATGCTTCAGAACTCCATAACTGTAAGAATGGCAGCATGCAATTAATTCAGGATCACGTTTGAGCCAAACAGATTTTTGAAGAGTTTGAGTTTGGTGGAAATTTCAGATTTTTTCCCCCCCCAGAAAGGCTGGAGAAATCTGTCAGATTTTCTCTAACGTACCTAATTAAATTCAGCTTGTCAAAAAACCCAAAGCAAATCCACCGAATCAATACATTCCACTTTGGTCAACCTTTAAAAATTTTCTGGCCAGCTTCTGAACTTTTTTATAAGTTCACCAAATTGTTTTGAGGAACCTTGTTGTTATTCAGGGATGTACACATCTCCAGAATGGCCGTCCACCCTGTTCCTCCTTCACTATAGTAAGCAGAGGCCAGGGAAAGTTGACTACCCACAGCCAAGTCAGTGAACAGAAGAAGGGGAAAACCCAGTTTTTCTTCCAAGAAAGAAGAAGGAAGACTAGTTTATGTTTATTTAAAATTTGATATACTGCTAGGCTAGACAAAATCATGGGGTTTAAAGAACTAAAAGTCAATAAAAGTCACTTATATGATGCCAGTCTGAATGTGAATAGTAAAAAGGGAAGTTATAAAATCAGCCACTTGAAGAGAATGGCCCAATAAAGTCTCTTTGAAGAGAATGACCCAATAAAAGGTCTCCTTGCATGGGGAACAATAACCATGCTAGAATTTACAGTATATTACTTCATGGAGAAGCAGCAGTGCCACCACAGGGAGAACTGAACTGAATGAAATTACAGTATGAGTGCTGTATGCCGTGACTTAGGATATAGATTACTAATACACTAGCACCTCAAAAGAGCTAGGAAGAAAGTTATTGGGCACTGCAAATCCTAGCACTGAGCCTCAAAGTCTTTATTTTTTTCAGGACAACCCAGTCCACTTCTATTAGCTTATGATCTTGTAGTACTGCTAGTCATCTGAAATTTATAACTACAAAATTGCCAAATTGTTTCAAACCAAAACGTCCATGATATATTATTTGTAGCTTCTGTGAGTTGGAGCTACCTACAGCTATGTGATTTGTCTTTCATCCAAAATCGTGTCACTAATGGTAGTCCAGGGCACATATCATTTATTGTCTTTATATCTTTTTCCTTGAAAGTTGCCCTTAACATCTTTTCCTCTTCCTTAAGTGGGCTATAAGATATTTATGGATGAATTATTTCTTCTGTTAACTGATGCCATGTTGGTGAATCATTCTAGTTCCTTCAACCATGATATGTAATAAACATTTACAAAATGTTAGTCAGTACATTAATACAAACATTTAAAAAGGCCCATCTGATAAATTGAATTAATATGAACTTTCCAAACTTGGTTTCCCTTCATATAGTGTTCTTACCATGTATTAACAAAGAAATTATACTGTTTATTTTATTTTTCTTTATGTTGTTTCCATCTGTATACATTTGGATTTTCTAATGCTAGATTTGTTTCTTTCATTGTCTATCAATCACCTTTTTGAATAAATTCACCCAAGGTGGTGCACAGCAAGACCAATCTGGACACAGGTTATAACAATTTTAGTGGAAAACGTTCGAATAACTACATATTATGACATACATATGCTACTTACAAATACACGTAAATCACTTTGATTTTCTGCAGTGTTGGATGTCCCTTTTCTGCTTTTGCAAAATTGGTACGTTTCAAGCACATGGATGTCCATTTCAGCCTTTTGAGACGTCCGTATGCTTTGAAAATAAGCACCATGGGGTGTAAGTGGAGGTAGAACATAGAAAGATAAGATAAGAGTAAAAGGAGTTGGATGGAACAATATGAGACCAAACAAAGAAAATTGCATGTGAAGTCAAAAGGGCATGAATATGATCTCCGTTCCTCAACTATTCTATGTTTAATGCTGAATGTATTAAAGGATTAAAAAAAAAGAGACTAGTGCATCAGCTATATCTTTATTTCATCTGTGATTCCTAACTAGATCATTCAGGCATCTCAGCAGGCAGTGCATGCTAGACAGAGCCAGGAATCTTCACTACTCTGAAGGAATCAGTGTACAATAAATGGAGCATCTTTCTGGCAAGGAGGAAAAAAAGACAGAGAGGAGATGGCCTGTGACTTACAGCAGACTGAGATTCAGCACCTGACTCTACAAGGGCTGAGTGGTGGTGTCAGTGATGGATCATGAGTGTCAGAACCAGAGCAGACCAAAAAAAAAAAAAAACAACCCTGAAATAATTCTACATATGTTTCAGCTTTTCTTCGTTCAGATTACAGAGGGTTTTTTATGGCTTTTTGCCACAAGTCTTTGAAATGAGACTTCTCTTGGATCTGTTGCAAAGCTACATTTAGAATTTAATACCCTGTATCAATTTCATGTTACACTGTTGCTTAAGCATGTGAGACCTCATTATCCAGGATGATTTTTTTGTACTAAAATGTGACAGAATATTCCAACCTATAGCACTAGAAATACAAAGAGCAGCAGCAAAGACGTAATAAAGGGATCCTTTTACTAAGGTGTGCTAATGGATTTAGCATTTGCTGAATCAGTGAGTGTTAAGTTCCATGCAGCCCATTGGTATACAGTGGACTGTGCGGCATTTAGCACGCACTGATTGTTAGCATGCGCTAAATCCATTAGCACATCTTAGTAAAATGACCCCAAAATAAGTGTGTGGGTACCCTTCCTCCACAATGGCAGCTCACTGCAGGGGCTTATTAAGAATGGTAACTAAGCAAAAAGCAATTTAATTCCCTCATTTTCATCCTATCCCATACATGTAGAAGGTGTAACATTATGAAGCATTTTCTGCATACAACTCATGTTTTATATGTGGCAAAGAGGGGCATAATCGAACGGGGCGCCCAAGTTTTCATGAGGGTGTCCTCGCAGGATGGCCCCGCGAAGGGGCAGGGAAACCTGTATTATCGAAACAAGATGGGCGTCCATCTTTCGTTTCGATAATACGGCCGGGGACGCCCAAATCTCAACATTTAGGTCAACCTTAGAGATGGTCGTCCTAAATGTTGAGATGGTTGACCTTAGAGATGGTCGTCCCTGGTTTTCAGCCATAATGGAAACCGAGGACGCCCATCTCAAAAATGACCAAATCCAAGCCCTTTGGTCGTGGGAGGAGCCAGAATTAAAAGTGCACTGGTCTCCCTCACATGCCAGGACACCAAACGGGCACCCTGGGGGCACTGCGGTGGACTTCACAAATTGCTCCCAGGTACATAGGTCCCTTACCTTGGGTGCTGAGCCCCCCCCCCCCAAACCCACTCCCCACAACTGTACACCACTACCATAGCCCTAAGGGGTGAAGGGGGGCACCTACATGTGGGTACAGTGGGTTTCGGGTGGGTTTTGGAGGGCTCACATTTACCACCACAAGTGTAACAGGTAGGGGGGGATGGGCCTGGGTCTGCCTGCCTGAAGTGCACTGCACCCACTAAAACTGCTCCAGGGACCTGCATACTGCTGTCATGGAGCTGGGTATGACATTTGAGGCTGGCAAAAATAAATTTTAAAGTTTATTTTTTGGGGGTGGGAGGGGGTTGGTGGCCACTGGGGGAGGAAGGGAAGGTCATCCCCGATTCCCTCCGGTGGTCATCTGGTCAGTTCAGGCACCTTTTCATGGCTTGGTCGCAAGAAAAAATGGACTAAGTAAAGTCGGCCAAGTGCTTGTCAGGGACACCCTTCTTTTTTCCATTATCGGCCAAGGACGCCCATCTCTTAATCACGCCCCAGTCCCGCCTTCGCTACGGTGCCGACATGCCCCCATGAATTTTGGTCATCTCCATGACGGGAAGCAGTTGAGGACGCCCAAAATTGGCTTTTGATTATGCCAATTTGAGCGACCCTGAGAGAAGGACGCCCATCTCCCGATTTGTGTCGGAAGATGGGCACCCTTCTCTTTCAAAAATAAGCCTGAAAGGGTCTTATAAAATTGCATGGAAGTATACATGTGTAAAAATTACATGCATTGAAAAATAGAGCATTTTAAGAGGACCATGAGCTTGCATTTCCAGGTGTGTTGTTTTGGTATAGCAGCAGTAGAGTTGCAATATAGCCATGTATTTTATGTAAAAAGTATATACACACATGGGGGTGGGGTGGGGTGGAATTCTATATATGGTGCCTTAAAAATCATCACCGCAAAACCATGTAGTTTGCATGATTCTATAAACTATGCCTAAAGTTACATGTAGTTTATAGAATGGCTCACGTGCCATTCTTGGGATTAAAATTTAGGTGTACTCATTTAGGTCAAATAAAACCAGGCCTAAATACCTGCACCAGTTAGGCACGGATCAGGTGTATTCTATAATAGCGCGCATAGTTTTTTGAAATGCCCACAACCCGCCCATTCCATGCCCATGGCCATGCCTCCTCTTCGACTGCACGCATTTCACGTGTTTGAGGCCTCTTATAAATTATTGACTGGTGTAACAGTATGCATGTTGACATGAGTGGAGGAGTGGCCTAGTGGTTAGGATGGTGGACTTTGGTCCTGGGGAACTGAGGAACTGAGTTCGATTCCCACTTCAGGCACAGGCAGCTTCTTGTGACTCTGGGCAAGTCACTTAACCTTCCATTGCCCCATGTAAGCCGCATTGAGCCTGCCATGAGTGGGAAAGCGCGAGGTACAAATGTAACAAAAATAAATGATGGTGCGTATTTTGCCAGTAAGTATGTACAGACAAGAAGGAAGACTCGTTTATGTGTATTTGATATACTGCTAGGCTGGACAAGATCATGGGGTTACTAATGGGGGAGAGAGTACTCAGGAAGATGCTTCTTCAAACAATAAGGTCTTTAGTTCAGTTCCGAATTTAGGTAAGGAATCCTGTAACCTCACAAGCACAGGAAAAGTGTTTCACATATCAGAACCTACAACAGTAAAAATCCTTTTCCTGATTCGCTTAAGGTGTATTTGCTTGAATGTGGGAACAGTAAGTAAATGTTGTTGACTGAAGTAAAGGGTATGTTGAGGAGCATAAGGAAGTAATAGAGCTAACAGGAAATGTGGGAGATGAACCTGCCAAATCTTGAAAACCAAACGCAATACTTTATAGGAAATACGGGAAGTGACAGGTAACCAATGGGCCTCATGTAAAAGCGATGGGACATGATGAAATTGCTTAGCTCCACTTACTAGTTTGATAGCTACTCCATTATCCAAACTACAAAGGTCTTTCTTACAAATCAATCCTTGTCGCAGGCTTCACATATTAGACTACCAAACTTTGGAATTCTCTACCCAAGCAATTAAGGTACTTAGAAGAATATCTGAGATTCCGTAAGTTACTAAAGGCTTTTCTATTTAGTACATATCTTATCAAAAAAACAATAAACTAATGTTGCCGTCTCTCTTATATGTTTCAACGCAACCAATATTCTGGCCTAGCTTCATAATAAACAGACAATTATTCCTAATATGTTAAATGTTATAATTAATTATCTGACCATCATATTTTTGATATTTTGCTTGAATGTAAACCACATTGAACCTGAGCTTTTTCAGGATAATGTGGAATACACATGTCATAAAAATAAATAAAACTATAAAATTTTATGCATATCTTACATAGCGTGTATTTTACAGATTGGTGTACACGTAGGCGGAGCATAGGTAGGTCTCACACTCAAAACTTATAGAATATTGTAGTATCGCCAGCACTTAGATGCTGGCATCAGTGCTCACGCCTAACTTATATTTGCACATGTTCCCTGTTAAACTCATATTCTGTAAAGGAAAGTAGGTGCCTATGTACATTTTAAAAATAAGCTCTTACCAGACATCAACTGGACACCTTATTGTAGGCGCCCAGTAATACAAGTGCCATCCCAAGTGCATTTGCATGTCTAGAATGCGTTCTGTGCATAATTATTATTGGTGTGGTATTTGTCTGCTGTGGAGCATTTTATCCTTCATTCCACAGCCTAAGTACCTTCCTCTTAACCCTGTATTCAGGGACACGATGACCCTGCCTTGTTTTTTTTTATTTTTTTTCTCAACTCCTTCAGAATTTATAAAAGTCTGTAGATCTCAGAAACTTCTGCATTCCTGAGAGAACATTGCAGATTGAGGTAAATTTTTTCTGTTTTTTTATTCATCAAGTGCTCTGCCTGATTTATTTTATAAAAAGGTTTTTATAAATTGTAATTTTATATTGCTGGGTTAGCTGTTGGCTTTATTTTTTTCTATCTTTAATAGAAAGTTTCTTCTTTTTTCTACAGAGCTTGTTTGCTTGCTTATTCTAGGGATTTCTTTTTTATCTCCATTTGAACTCTTTGAAGAGTTCTGAAGAAGTAGTTCCTTCTCTTCTTTCTGCAACTCCCACCCAACCCATCTTCCTAATTTTTATATATAAAACCACTCATTAGTTAGCTCAATTAAAGGTTGTTTTAATAAGCTGCAGCAGAAACTGGCCTTAGTATGCCCGTTGCGGGTTTTTCCCATGAGCTAAAGCCATTTTTACACAACAGTATAATGGCCAATTTTCCATTTTTTTTGTATTAATGGCCATGCACTAATGTTAAATTCAACAAAATCTAATACTATTTATCCCAGTTGAGAGGGTGTTGTGCTGCTGAATTAGAAAAAATGAAAATAAATGAAACCTCAAATTTCCCAGGAAGAGCTCAATGGCTTCAAAATCTTTAACAAGAGTTGAATCTTCTTATGGGGGTCCTTTTACTAAGGTGCACTGAAAAATGGCCTGCGGTAGTGTAGATGTGTGTTTTGAGTGCACGCAGAATTATTTTTCAGCGCACCTACAAAAAATGCCTTTTTTAAAATTTTTGCCAAAAATGGATGTGCGGCAAAATGAAAATTGCCACGCATCCATTTTGGGTCTGAGACCTTACAGGCAGCCATTGACCTAGCAGTAAAGTCTCACGCAGTAACCAGGTGGTAATGACCTACACGTGTCAAATGCCAATTGTAGCGCGGATGCGCGTATCGGACACATGCCAAAAATGATATTACAAGAGCCATGCGGTAGCTGGGCAGTAACCTTACTCGGCTTAGTAAAAGAGCCCCATGGTTTTCAACACTGGTAAAAAAGAGCACCCAGAAAAAAAAAACGCCATTAGAACACAATCATGGAGAAAATGCCCATTGCTCTAAAAAAAAGTGGTGAATTTCATAGGGATCCTTTTACTAAGGTGCGCTAATGAATTTAGTGTGTGCTAATGATTAGCATGCGCTAAATGATAATAAGCCCATTATATTCCTGTGGGCATTTTATCATTTAGCATGTGCTAAATCTGTTAGCGTACCTCAGTAAAAGGACCTCTTAAATCAAAACACTAGCACAACATCCACTCAAACCGAGTGCAATAAAATTTTTTAAAAAGTTCCCAGAAAATCTGTGTAAAAAAATTATGCATAACTTATCTTTCACAAAAAGTCCTCCCAGACAATCTTCAAAGCTGGTAATTTTCAAAGATGTAATTCAGTAGTGACACGGTTCAGCACCATTCCATACACCCTGACAAGGGCTGCTTTTTTCACCAATAGCTGCTCAGGAAAAGGAACTGAACCAGCATTGCAAAAGGTCAAAATTGCGACCAAGAATAAAAAGACGCCAACCAATCAGAACTCAGTCCTCATTTAAAGGGAATCAGCGCCTCAAACTCAAAATATCAGCACTGAAAAAATAGTACAAAAGGATGTACTACAAAAATGCTTCCCATTCCATGGGACTTTTGAGATCATCTGGTTCAGTAGTCTGCAATCTATAAATCCACCACTATTCACGTTGGTGCAGTAACTTCTGAACATCACCCCTTCTTACTATAGTTGATAAGATGTTCTGGAAGGTATGTTATCTGCCGGTTGCCAAGATTTGACAAGTTTTAGAAGGTTTGCCAAGACTCATCAAGCCTACTTACTATTATCCAATGCTGCCTATCCATGTTGGCATGAATGATATTGCTAGGTATCCCTCTGAAAGTATCAAAAGTGACTTTATGGCTTTGGGAGAGAGGGTGAAGCAGATACATAGACTTGCGGGTGGTGTTCTAATTAATTCTCCATTTTGGGGGCATCCATTTTGCAGGTTCACCTGAAAGTATGAAGATCCTGGATTCTCTATGGGGAGAACTATTCTTACAGTTGGTAATGGAATTCATGTTGGATAGGGCCAAACTGGACATAATGCTTACAAATGTGAAGAATGTTTTTGGTGTTATAGTGGGAGATTATCCGGTATCCAGTGATACGGTATGGAGAATTAAGACAGGTATGGAGAGGGCTCATTCAGAATGAAGGTTCTAGACTTTAAAAAAAAAACTAACTTTGTTGAGATGGAGGAATAGTTCAAAGAGTCGTTAGCTGAATGGGAATATCTGAGAGAAGCAGAAAAGGAGTGGGAAAAACTGAAAGGAGCTATTTTAACCCTTTAGTGTCTAGTGTTCCCATCAATCTGTTCCCATATGGCTTATTATGGGAACATTGGACACTAAAGGGTTAAGGGGAACAAACCTTTTTGTATGGAATGTAAATAAAAGTAAGAAAAAAAGTAGGTTGCTTTGGTTCTCAAAATTAGTAACTGAAAAGGTGAGAAAAAGAGCTTGCCCCACAACAGATCACAGAAAGAGGAAAACAGGCAACAATGTCTGGAGAAGCTAAGAGAAGCTGGCAAAGTAGTAAGGAAAGCAAAGATGCTCATGGAAAAAAATGAACCAATATGGTAAAATGGGGAGTAGGGGAGACATATTTACATAAGTAGTATCATGAAACAGTGGAGGAGTGGCCTAGTGGTTAGGGTGGTGGACTTTGGTCCTGGGGAAGTTGAGGAACTGAATTCCATTCCCACTTCAAGCACAGGCAGCTCCTTGTGACTCTGGGCAAGTCACTGAACCCTCCATTGCCCCATGTAAGCCGCATTGAGCCTGCCATGAGTGGGAAAGCGCGGCATACAAATGTAACAAAAATAAACATAAAAATAGCCCTACTGGGTGTAATCCGTTGGGTTGGTCGTGAGCCCTTGGGCCCTGGCCGAGGCCAGCAGGGCGCCGACCCAGGCCAAGGGGAGACCGACCCACTACCGCACACCCCAGCTACACAATACCCCCTAAGATACCCCTCCCCCCAGTCCCTCAGGAAGAAGGGAAATAGGCATACAGGCGGGCCTCGCGGCCGAACCGGAACCCACGCAGACAGAGCCACTCGTGCGAGCCTCACGGCTGAACTGGAACCCAATCACACACAGGGAGGGGTGAAAGAACCCAGAGGGCCCCAAGATGCCAGACACGCGCTGAACACCAGCAATAGGGCAGAGGGGGAAACAAAGGACCAGAGCGGGCCACGCCCATGCAGGGGACTAGCGCAGGACAGGGGAACTAACACAGCAACCCCCTCCCCACCAGGGTAGGAGCCCCAGGCAGAAGCCAGAGGAACCAAACACAAAGGAAGGCAGAAAGCCTTTGCCTCAAACCCACTGTAGACAGAGGCACACAGAACATAAAGGGTTAAGCTTGTAGAGCCAGCAGAGAGAGAGTGCCATAAATCAACAAACAATCAGAGAGAATGCTTCCCCTCCCGAGAGGGAGTGGGGCCCATCCAAACAAACACACTGGCAGAGGCAGGAATACAATACACACAGTACACAAAGGGTTAAACTCACTGAGCCAGCAGGCCAGGACACTGGGAAGAGAAATCCTTAAAACAAACAAACAAAGGAGAACGCTCTCACTCAGCCCAGAGCCCCGGAGGCTGAGCAAAGCCCAGCCCCCACTAAACAAACGAGCAGCTGACCCTGATTACAGAGCTACCCACACACACACACACACAGCAGCAGCTAACCCAGAGGGAAGGAAAAGAATACTCTAAATCAACACAGATCCCTGTCAGAACCTAGAGCACGTTCTGAGAGAAACCTATCAGGCTTTCCTGTTTCCACCAGATAAGTAACGCAAAAGCAGAGAAACTCTTCAGCTGCAGGCTAAAGTACTATCCCCTGACGTCAGCACAACCCCTGGCAGCCAATCAGAAGAGACGTCCCCCCTCCCCCTCAGCCAAACCGGCAGAATCATAACATCACCCCCCCCTTGAAGGGCCCCCCCTACCCCGTCCACGAGGTTTAGGTTTGTGAGGGAAAAGGCAATGGAACCGTCTGACTAGGATTGGCGCGTGGACATGAGTAGCGTCCTCCCAGGAATTGTCTGCCGGTCCATATCCCATCCACGCAATGAGATACTGGAGATGTCCCCGGAAGCGCCTTGCATCCAAGACATCCCGGACTTCGTATTCCCCCTGGGAGGCTGAGATGGCTGGACTAGCAGGCAACGCGGGCAAAGCCCCTTTTCTCAGAATCACAGGCTTCAGCAAGGACACATGAAAGGTGTTATGTACCCGTATGTAGGTGGTAACTTTAGCTGATAACAGGACCCGATTCACTTGCCTCACAATGGGATACGGGCCCACAAATCGAGGTGCAAAGCGGGAGGAGGGGAATCTTCAGAACGAAGATTACGCGTGGACAACCACACCAAGTCGCCAGGCTGGAAGTGCGGTTCCACTCTGCGAGACCGATCCGCTTGGCGTTTCATACGAGTGGAGGTCACTCGCAGCGCTTTCTGAACTGATGACCAAATTGCTTGGAGCTAGGAGTCACCGCAATCAACCGCTGCCGGGACATACCAAGTTGGTTTTCAAGGGGGCTGGTATCCGCGGGTGTCGTCCATATACGATGTAAAAAGGGCGACGCGCCCGTGGCGAGCTCACTCGGTTGTTATGAGCGAATCTGCCCAAGGCAGCAGCTGACTCCAGTTGTTGTGGTGCTCATTGACATACATCCGTAGGAACTGCTTCAAGCATTGGTTCACTCATTCTGTTTGGCCATTGGATTGTGGGTGATATCCCGACGAAAAGTTCAGCTTTACTTCAAGGGCCCGATTCAGGGCTCTCCAGAACTTTGAGACAAACTGTACTCCTCGATCAGAGGTAATAGATTCTGGCAGGACCATGGAGACGAAAAATAGAGCTGATGAAATACTGGGCCAGCTTCACCGCCGAAGGAAGGGTAGGCATGGTATGAAGTGGGCCATTTTAGAAAACCGGTCCACCACTACCAAGACAACTGTGTTGCCCTTCAGAGTAGGCAGATCGTAACAAAGTCCATGGCAATGTGGGTCCACGGTCTCTCAGGTACCGGTAAGGCATCAGCAACCCCTGGGGTCTCCGACGGTCAGCCTTATGCTGGGCGCACTCAGGACACGCAGCCACAAAACTCCTGCACATCCGATCAAGTGAAGGCCACCAATACTGCTGGGAGATGAACCGCTTGGTTCCCAGGATCCCGGGATGTCCTGCCATTTGAGAGGCATGCCCCCATTGGAGTGTCTTTTCTCTCAGCTGGGGTGGCACAAAGGTCATACCTGCAGGTACTGCTAGCGTCATCGCGGGCACAATGACATCAGGTTTAATTACATACTGCAGGGGTTCTTCCTCCAGGTCAGCCTCCATGGACCTGGAGAGGGCATCTGCCTTGATGTTCTTCTCCGCTGGATGATAGGTCAGAATGAAATCAAAGCGGGAGAAGAATAGTGCCCACCGGGCCTGGCGAGGATTCAGCCTTCTCGCTTCTCGTAAATAAGTCAGGTTTTTATGGTCCGTGAACACTGTGAAGGGCTCCTGCGCCCCTTCCAGCAGATGACGCCATTCTTCCAGGGCCAATTTAATGGCTAATAGCTCCTGATCCCCGATGGCATAATTCTTCTCGGCAGGGGTATACTTTTTAGAGAAGAATGCACATGGGAGAAGTTTCCCACTGGGGTGGGCCTGGGACAGCACTGCTCCTACGCCAACCGATGATGCATCCACTTCCACGAAAAATTTATTTGTCCGGTTGGGATGGCACAACACTGGAGCTCCAACAAATGCCTGTTTCAGATTCTCACAGGCCTGACACGCCTCAGGCGACCAGTTGCGAGCGTCAGCGTTCTTCTTAGTCAAGGCAGTAAGAGGGGCAGTCAGGGACGAGTAATTCCAAATAAACTGCCTATAGTAGTTGGCAAAACCTAAGAAGCGCTGTAGAGCCTTACGCCCCGTAGGTTGCTGCCAGTGCAGGATGGCTGTCAGCTTACTGGGGTCCATACGCAGCCCGTGGTTAGAAATGATGTACCCCAGGAAGAGCAGTTCGGAGCGATGGAATTCACATTTTTCCAATTTCACATAGAGGTGGTTCTCCCTCAAACCGCTGCAATACGGTCTTCAGGTTGCTCCTGGTTCTCTTCCTCAGCCTTGAAAAAATCAAAATATCGTCCAAGTAGACCATCACAAACTTATACAGGAGATCCCTGAAGATGTCATTCATGAAGGCTGGAAGACGGCTTGGAGCATTAGCAAGTCCAAAGGGCATTACCAGATATTCGTAATGCCCGTCGCGGGTGTTTAAACGCCGTCTTCCACTCATCCCCCTCCTTGATCCGCACAAGGTTGTAGGCCCCCCTGAGATCGAGCTTGGAGAAGATCTGGGCCCCCTGGAGGCGGTCAAACATCTCAGAAAATCAAGGGAAGGGGGTAATTTGTCCTTCTGCGTGATGGCCATGAGTCCCCTGTAGTCAATACAGGGGCGCAAACCCCCCATCTTATTCTCCACGAAGAAGAATCCGCCCCCGCGGGTGCTTTAGAGGGCACGGATGAAGCCTCGAGCTAGGTTCTCTCGAATATACTGGGACATGGCTTCCGTCTCTGGCCGGGATAGGGGGTATACGCGGGCCACGGGAGGTTCAGTGCCAGGTAGTAGCTCTATGGCACAGTCATAGGAGCGATGAGGAGGCAGAATCTCTGCTTGCTGTTTGGAAAAAACATCTCCAAAGGATCTGTAGGGCCCCGGTAACATAACATTGGCTCGATCCAAAGGAAGCGTCACTGGGGCTGGCGAGACCTTATCCAAACAGACCTTCTGGCAGCCCGGGCCCCACGCCGTCAATTCACCCGGGCCCAATCAATGCAAGGGTTATGCAGGCGAAGCCAGGGTAATCCCAGGATTATGGCCTCAGTGGCGACGGAAGGACGTAGAAGGAGATAACTTCTTTGTGTAAGACTCCTACCCGTATGGTCATAGGCACGGTTCTGGAGCGGAGAACTCCCCGAACCAGTCCCAAGCCGCTGAGACGGTGATGGGCTGAGGTAACTCCATCGTAGGAATTTGATGAACCCGCACCAGGTCCGCGCTGATAAAGTTGCCTCCCGCCCACGAGACAACTAGCGCCTCAAAACAAGGGGTATCCTTAATCGGCCAGTAGAACTGGCACCAAAACCTGCATCCAAGGGGAGAAGGGACTTTGGCCCTGACCCGGTCTCCCTAGCCGGTATCAGGGCTGCTGGTTTCCCGACTTCTTTCTCTTCGGGCACTCACGGACAAAGTGCCCTTTCACTCCACAATGCAGGCACAGCCCCTTAGAGCGTCTCCGCTGTCTCTCCTGGGCCGCCCGGTCAACCTGCATAGGTTCAGACCCATCGGGCACACCCAGCGACGGGAAGCAGGGCTCTTGTGCGAGCTCCTCGAGTTAGCCCTGCAACCTGCTGACCAGCGCGACGTTCACAGGCCCGCTCCCTGAACTGGATGTCCACCTGGGTACAGAGACGGATGAGGTCATTCAGATCTGAGGGCAGCTCCCGACCTGTGAGTTCGTCCTTAATGTTGGCCGAGACACCATGCCAAAATACCGCAGTCAGGCTTGGGTTATCCCAACCTAGCTCTGCGGCCAAAGTCCGAAACTGGATGGCGTACTCACCCAGAGAGAGTCGCCCCTGATGTAGGTTCAACAGCTGAGTCGCCGCCGAGGAGGGCTTCCCGGGTTCCTCAAAGATGAGCCGAAATTGTTTCAAAAACTCTGCCAAATTATCCAGGAGGGGATCCTTCTTCTCCCATAAGGGCGAGGCCCAGGCCAGAGCGGGGCCTGCCAGTAGAGAGATAATATAAGCCACCTTCGCCCGATCCGAAGGAAAATCCCGGGCCTGCAACTCAAAGACAATTTGGCATTGATTGAGGACCCCCCGGCAGGTCTTACTGTCGCCCTCGTACCTCGGGGGCGTAGCCACCCGAATCCCTCGGCCACATGCGTGGGAACTAGGCGGAGTAGCTGCTGGCGGGACCTCCGCAGCCCCCGTGACAGTCAGCGAGTCTACCCGTTGAGACAGTGCGTTCACGACTCCCGATACCTGTTGTAGCTGAGCATGCAATTGCTGGAGCAGCTGCATGGGGGGATGGATCGGTCGAGCTCATGGCTTTTGCGTTCTGTAATCCGTTGGGTTGGTCGTGAGCCCTTGGGCCCTGGCCGAGGCCAGCAGGGCGCCGACCCAGGCCAAGGGAGAGGACCGACCCACCACCGCACACCCCAGCTACACCAATACCCCCTAAGCTACCCCTCCCCCCAGTCCCTCAGGAAGAAGGGAAATAGGCATACAGGCGGGCCTCGCGGCCGACCGGAACCCACGCAGACAGAGCCACTCGTGCGAGCCTCACGGCTGAACTGAACCCAATCCACACAGGGGGGGCTGAAAGAACCCAGAGGGCCCCAAGATGCCAGACTACCGCTGAACACCAGCAATAGGGCAGAGGGGGAAACAAAGGACCAGAGCGGGCCACGCCCACGCAGGGGACTAGCGCAGGACAGGGGAACTAACACGCACCCCCTCCCCACCAGGGTAGGAGCCCCAGGCAGAAGCCAGAGGAACCAAACACAAAGGAAGGCAGAAAGCCTTTGCCTCAACCCACTGTAGACAGAGGCACACAGAACATAAAGGGTTAAGCTTGTAGAGCCAGCAGAGAGAGAGGCCATAAATCAACAAACAATCAGAGAGAATGCTTCCCCTCCCGAGAGGGAGTGGGGCCCATCCAAACAAACACACTGGCAGAGGCAGGAATACAATACACACAGTACACAAAGGGTTAAACTCACTGAGCCAGCAGGCAGGACACTGGGAAGAGAAATCCTTAAAACAAACAAACAAAGGAGAACGCTCTCACTCAGCCCAGAGCCCCGGAGGCTGAGCAAAGCCCAGCCCCCACTAAACAAACGAGCAGCTGACCCTGATTACAGAGCTACGCGCACACACACACACACACAGCAGCAGCTAACCCAGAGGGAAGGAAAAGAATACTCTAAATCAACACAGATCCTGTCAGAACCTAGAGCACGTTCTGAGAGAAACCTATCAGGCTTTCCTCTTACCACCAGATAAGTAACGCAAAAGCAGAGAAAACTCTTCAGCTGCAGGCTAAAGTACTATCCCCTGACGTCGCACAACCCTGGCAGCCAATCAGAAGAGACGTCCCCCCTCCCCCTCAGCCAAAACCGGCAGAATCATAACACTGGGTCAGACCAATGGTCCATCTAGCCCGTATCCTGCTTCCAATATGAAGTAAATTACAGAATCGCAAATAGTAGCAAGATTCATGCTACTGATTCTAGGTCAAAGCAGTGGCATTTCCCATGTCTATCTCAATAACATACTATGGACTTTTTCTCCAGGAACTTGTCCAAACCTTTTTTAACCCCAGATACACTAACCGCTGATACTGTATTCTCTGGCAACGAGTTCCAGAGCTTAACTATTCACTGAGTGAAAAAATATTTCCTCCTGATCATTTTAAAAGTAGTATCATGAAACTTCCTTGAGTGTCCCCTAGTCTTTTCAAAAAGTACAAAGACTAGGGGACACTCAAGGACGTTTCATGATACTACTATTTTATTATTGCACATAAATCGTGATTGCACCCATGCTCCACCTAAACTCTGGCCTGAACATGCCTATATGAGAATCACATGAAAATATATGCCTTCTTGCCACTGTTCATATTTTTGCACATATATCCCTGCAGCAATTTTATAAAATCCTCTTTATGTGTGTAAAAAGGCCTGCCTGTACAAAATTGCCCCCACTCTGTTGGACTCATTCACAAGCTTACTGCCCTGCTCCTGAACACAGAATGCTTATTTGCATGCCTTTATTTCCCTGCCAACAACATGAATACATCCACTCATCCAATACACAGGTGTTTCATTTCACTTCTATGCTGATGACATCCTGTTACTTTTCCCTACTAGCCCTTTCAACCCTGATATCAGCTCACTCCAACATTGTCTTGATGCAATTTTTCCTGGCTCTCTGCCCACCAGCTTGTACTTAATGCACAGAAAACTGTTGCATACTGGTTGATGGTTGGGGGGGGGGGGCAGGGTTTGTCTATTCCCTCCACCCCTCTAACTCTCTGCGGTACCTCCATTCAACCAGTTAACTCTTTCTGGTATTTGGGAGACATACTCTCACTTTCACTCAGCAAATCCAAAACCAGTTTTCTAGTCCTCTGACAACTCTGACAATTATGGTCAGTCCAGCGGTACTTTGATCAAGAGACTTTTCACTCCCTTGTCCTTTCACTCTTAGTAACTAGACTATTGCAACATAATCTACCTCAGTTGCTCAAACAGAAGCCTAAAAAAAAGACAAATCTATACAAAACACTGCTATAAAATTGATAACTCATGCACAAAAATTGGATCATGTATTTCCTTTATTCCAGAAATTTTATTGGCTCCCTATTGAGAAACGGATCATTTTCAAGTTACTCACACTGACATTCAAAGCCCCTAGATTAGGTCTTCCAGAATACCTAGCATCATTGACCATTCCATATTCCATGGCTCGTCTTCTGCGGTCAATTAATGATCATTGTCCAAAAGCTACCCAGTTAGCCTTTACTAGACGTCATGCCGTTTTCTTTGCCGCTACTTTTCATTGAAATTCTCTCCTGCTAACCATTCATGCCGAATTGTCCTTCAAAAATTTCAAGACTGCTATAAAAACCTGACTCTTTAATCAAACCTTTAATGTTCCCTGATTCAGTATAGGAGGAATCATATTCAGACTCATGCCTTTCTACCTCTCTCCTCCTTCCGCCTCCTTTTCCCTTTTGCCTTCTATGACCCTTCCTACTTATGGCTCTATAGTTTGTGACTCCTTTTATGTGTATGATTTATTCCTTTCCTATCTATATTGTAGTTCCTTTCTGTCTATTTATGTACCCTTAGTTTTGTAAAACCGCTCAAGTCTGCAAGTTAGGTTGAGCGGAGGAGTAAATTCTAATAAACTATAAACTGTATTCCCTCACACTCACCAAACTGGTATGCCCCACATGCTGAACACATGTAAATCACTCTGCCCTTTGCACACAAACTGATTTGCCCCATTGAGAGACTAGCTCTCTAACTGGGTGCTGGGTAGGAGTCTATTCAATAAAGGAATGTATGCACCTACTGTATTTGATAGAACACGTTTCCAAGTTTATTAAAATTTAATATACCGCTCAAAAAATACCTAGGTGTTTTACAATGCTAAAATCAAAATTAACAATGCCAATAATTGACAGCAAAGAAAAACTAAAAAGCAAACAAATCTTTACAACTACCCAGCTTACAAAAATGAAAGAAAAATCACACACAATCATATACAGCAGATCCCAGGGCTCGGAGAAGAGCCTAAGGCTGCTAAAAATAGGCCTTCAATTGGCTCTTAAAAATAGATAAAAACCCTTCCTGCATGATATTTACAGGAAAGGTATTCCAAAGTCTAGGTCCAGAGACAGAGAACAATCTACTTCTAAGAGAATCTTGCTTTATCCCTCAAACAGAAAGAACCATTAAAAGATTTAAAGAAGATGACCTAAGGGTCCAAGCAGGGACATAATTAACCAAATGTTTCAAAAGGAACTGTGGACTACCAGTGGTTAGTACCTTATAAACCACAAAATGGGTCTTAAAAGTTATCCAAGAACTAATTGGAAACATACTACGCCATACTTTGTATTGTTGTTTGAATATTTTTACTGCTGTAATTGTCTATTGCTTATGTTTGACTTATTCTTGCTGTACATCACCTTGAGTGAATTCCTTCAAAAAGGCAGTAAATAAATCCTAATAAATAAATAAATAAATAAATAAATAAATAAATAAATAAATGTTCCTTATGAAGCAAGTGTGCACCCAGGGTGGACTTCCCCCACCGCCCCACCCTTGGTACACCACTGCTCACTTGTCCATAAGACCATCTATGTGTGCATCTAAGTTCCAGTGATGTGTATGTTATATATGTAACTGTGAGTCCTGCCCAGACCACCGATGTGTACACCTATCTGTAAGATATACACAATGTAAGATAGGAATTTGGACATAAATGTAGGTGGAGTTTTGACATAGATGTGCCCAAATACATGCACATATTTATTCTAATGATTTATGCATGTAGTCGGTGCATAACTGTTAGCACATATGTTTACAAAGGCGCCAACTGCACATACAAGCTGATCATCTGTATGCAAATTCTCCTTACAACCACTGTGTCCGGTTGCACACATCTGCCAAGTGATCAAGGGGAAAAGGGGTTGGATTCTAATTTTAATTATTCGCTTTTTCCAAATCCAAGCTCAAGGTGGGCTCACAGTCTAAGTTGTAACAAGCAGTAGAAAGTGACGTAACTTTCCCACGGTGAAAAGGAGAATACGTTGGACAATAGATACATTTTTGGATTTTACTCACAACATTTTCACTAGTAGGTCAAGGTGAGTTACATTCAGGTACACTGGGTATTTTCCTGTTCCTGGAAGGCTCACAATCTAATTTTTTTTGTACCTGTGTCAATGAGAGTTAAGTGACTTGCCCAAAATCACAAGGAGCAGCAGTGGGTTTTGAACCAGATACCTCTGGACATCAAGCACAGTGCTCAAACCATTAAGCTACTTTTCCAAATAAGACCTGAATGTTGGCTTCTCCGGTTCTAAATCTGCTGCTTTAAAGCTACTAGGTATAGCATCAAGTTTCACTCAGAGAATAAGAACAAGTTTCATCACTTAGCCAAAGGGTTCTCAAAAGAGAAATAAAATAGTTTCCTTTTGGTCTTAGCACTGAGAAATGTTCGCAGATGCAGTCCTGACATGATGAGCATGTACATGTGTGTGTATATATAAGTGCATGTGTTTGTAGATGGGAAGGATGAGATGGGATTTGGGCCAGTGCCCCTCCTGCCAATTACATCTTCCATATTCACTCTGAAATGAGTGAGCCAGGGATTTTGCTGTACATTCTGAAGTTGAAGAAAAAAAATTAATAAGTGCCCTTCTCACTTGAATGCCTCATGTAATGGGAAGTTGTGTTGAGTGTCTAGATTCATTAAACACACTGTGTGAACATTTTCATTAGTTGCAGATGAGGGGTAGGTATGAGCAGCCAATTAAAAAGGACAGATAGGCCTTGGGATTCCTGGCCAAAACAAATTCATGGAGATAGAGCACCATAAAATCCCATTAGCTGGTTTCAAATAGTAATAAACCAATTTGTCAGCTGCTAAAGACTTGTGTTCTGCAGAATTCCCTCTCCTAACAAGACCAGCTGCTTCCAACACACCATCAGGACACAGAGGAAAAGAGAATTTTGGCTTTGTAGGCTCCAGGGAAAGAGATAAGGGCTGGCAGAAGGCAAGACCAGGGGTTGACTAAGCTTTTGCATAGTAATTTCTTTAACCTCAACCCTTACAACAACAACTGCTACAGGAGCAATGATATCCCTGAATCTAACATTCATACACTGTGTAAATTTTGACACATAAATTTTCCATGGCATACATCTATTGCCTTCGTAAAATGCAGAAAGCAATGTACCCTAGATCACCTGTAATAGATGTTTTCCTTAGACAGCAGGATTGATAAGACACACAAGGGGGTGATGTCATCCAATAGCACCAGGATGGAACTAATCTCTCAGAGGTCAGAACTGTGGTCTAATATCAAAGGGGCTTGGACTGGAGGATCTTTGAGTTCCTCCACAACCAGAATTCTTATACCATGCATTAAATGGGTCAATTTTCAATAAGGCACCTAACTGGCAATGTACCAGTGTACTTTTCAGCTAACACAAATCTGCCTGATAGTCAAGAATAAAGTGTCTGTATAACTACACAATGAGCAGTTCCACATAGGAGTCAACATGCAGGGAAAGGATCTAGTCAGCATCATGGACAATATGTTGAAATCTTTGACTCAATGTGCAGTGGCAGTGGCCAAAAAAGCAAACACAGTTTTAGAAGTTATTGGGAAAGGAATGGATACTACAAAGAGAATATTATGATATCTCTGTATCATTCCATGGTAGGGATGGGCTGTCATTTGAAATGAATGTCATTTGCCAATAACAATGCAGTGCTAAAACTTGCGTGTGCAAATTTGGGTGCATGCCAATTTGCGCACACAATTTAATTGAATAACAAGCCAATTGGCGTCAAAAATTAAGATTTTAACAAGCAATTTTTGGTGCTAATTGGACTAAATTAAAATGTATGGGCATAATTATAGGTGTGGGATCCCTTTGTAAAACATACAGGTCCAAAAAGGGGGTGTGGCCATGGGTGGATCAGGGACGTTCCTTTAATTTATGTACATTGTTATAGAATAAAGGAGGTCCATGTCAAGATTTCATTGGTGTAAATGGTTATGCCTAAATGTAGTTGTGATTCCTGGCACTAATCGGTATTCTATAAATAGCATCTAACTGTAAGCGCTATTTATAGAAGAGCCCTTAACGCTGTTTTTTTTGTGCCGATTTTTTTAGGCATCACTTATAGAAAGTTAGTCTTATTTGCATATGGGGTAGATTCAAGAAAGAGCACCAATGATTAGGCTGTATAAAATTGAGTGCAAAATGAGTATTCTATAATGGCAAAGTTAGGCGCTGAAGCCGTCATAGACTACTAGCATAAGTCAGCAATTGAGTGCCTAACTTTTGGCCTGAGCATTTATACGATGTCAGAGGCTAATGTAAATGCTTGCATCTAAATACTGTCAGTATTCTATAAACGTAGCACATAAATGCCTGACACACCCCTGTTCCACCCATATTAATGCCTCTTTTGCAGTTATGCGCAGCAGAACTTAGGTGCATGCCAGCCAATATTTAAAACTATTTAACCGGCCAGGAATGGCTCCTGGCCAGTTAAATAGCCTTAAGCTGGCTAAGCACTAATATTCAGCGCTAGATAGCAGGCTATCTTGGCTGAATATTACCTCTTAGCGGCTACCCGGTCACCAGCTATGTCACATGACATTACATAGCCAGTTAGAGTCAATATTCAGTGACTGACCGGCTAAGTTCAGTGGCCAGTTAAACCTGTGTAAATAGCAGGTCTATTTTTGGCTGCTATAAGTCAGCCAGTCAGCCAATGAATATTGCTTCATGAAAAACTAGAAATTCAATGCTGGTTGCTGGATATGGTCTCAATATCGGCAACTAAGTTTCTAGAATAGAATCTAAGTGCAGTTACATGCTTAACTACAAATTGTTGCCAATTAGTGCTAATTAATACCACTTAAGGGTCATTATTGGCAATTAAAACCAATTAGCACCCACGTAATTAAGTTAGGCGCTATTCTATAACTTGTGTGGGCAATTTTGCATGCTAGTCACAAAATTGTGCACCCAGATTTATAGAATTGGAGGATAGCACACATTTATCTTAAAGAGAGTGCAGCATATGCATATAGCATTTACTTTAAGGAAAGTGAGCACTATTAATGACATTCATTTCAAAGCGAAAAAAAGAAGACAAACTAAGGGCTCCTTTTACAAAGCCGCAGTACTGATTCCCAGTGTGGTAAATGCGACAAAGCCCATTTACAGTGCGGGAATTAGTACCGCAGCTTTGAAAAATGAGCCTTAAATGAAAATGTTCTGACTGCTCATCCCTATTCCATGGTACGACTGCACCTTCAGTAATTGTGAGTAGTTCTGGTCTCTGCATCTCAAACATGATATAGTGGAATTAGAAAAGGTACAGGACTTAATTTCACCATGGTCTGATAACTGGGTTTACATCTTGATATTTATTTGGGGGTCCTTTTACTAAGCCACATAAGTGTCTATGCATGCCCAATGCGTGCCAAAATGGAGTTACCGCCTGACTACCGCGTGGCTCTTGTGGTAATTTCATTTTTGGCGTGCGTCCAATAGGTGCATCTGAAAAACATTTTTTATTTTCGGGTGCGTGTAATGGACGGGCGCCAAGTGGCATTTGGCGCGTGTAGGTCCTTACCGCCCGGTTACCACGTGAGTCAATGGCTGGCGGTAAGGTCTCAGACCCAAAATGGACGCGCGTCAATTTTCATTTCGCCGCAAGTCCATTTTCGGCAGAAAAATATAAAAGGCCTTTTTTACAGGCGAGTACATTTTCTATAGTGCTAAATCCCTTCCCAATGGTAGAGGTAGGGAGAGGGAGAGCTTACATTTATAATACATGAACAAGTGTAGCTTCCAATCATACCACTGAAATGCTCTGGAATATCTCATTTGTTGTGGAAGTATCACACATTCTTATTGGCAGCTGAAAATCTACTTCTGCAGATTCAGTAATCCCTTAGTCTTTGACAACTTATCTCAAAATGTCTACTGCTGGGAAAGACTAGAACTTAAGGATCTGGCGGTTCTCCTGCAAGGTCTGCTAAACACAGGTTTTCAAACTTATCTTCTCAATATTGAGTGATAGACTAGTAAATCTGGACGGATTCCAGAGCGCTGTAGCTTATTGCTTTTCATCACTGTGTATGCAAGTTCAAGCCTGAGCTTCTGATAAATACTTTCAAAAACAGTTTTATGTAATTATGGGATAGGTTTACTGAAAGGCACAACATAATGCTGCAACCTAACACAAGTGTTATTTACTGCAGGTCTCACTTGATGTAATAGGCCTTATTTACTGATAATGTACATTAACAGTGTTAGCGCATGCTAATGCAGTAGTTCACTTAAGTAAATTGATCCCTACATCACACCGTTTTGCACTTGTATAGCATTTTTGTAAACATGCCATAGATCTGTTTAATTACACTTGAGTTAGCTCTATCCCCTGGATTCTATAATTGGCACCCAAATGTTGGTGCTCATTTATAGAATAATGCTTAATGCTGAGATCCGTGCAAGTAAGATCTGGTGTAAGTCCTCATGCCTAAATTAGGCGCAGATCTCCCTTATTCTATAAAACTGCATGTAAATTCCAGGAACGTCTCTGATGTGCCTGTGCCCCTCCCCCTTTTGGATCTGCACATAAACTTTATGTGTGGATCCATCACCTAAACATGCACATGAAAATTTAAATTAATGCCAACTAGTGCCGATAATTGATTATTAGTGCCCAATTATCGGCACTAATTGTCTTGTTTATCAATTAAATTGAGCATGAAAATTGGGTGTGCACCCATATTTGTGCATGCAATTTTGAGCACAATATGTAGAATTAGGGTGTATGTGTACACTCAGCACAATTCCATAAAAAATGAGCACAACTCACTTAGGGGTACTTTTACTAAGGTGTGCTAACAGATTTAGCACATGCTAACATATTAGTGTGCATTAAGTGCCATGCAACCCATAAGTGTGCAATGGGCTGTGTGGCATGTAGCACATGCTAATTGCTAACATGTGCTAAATTCATAAGCGCACATTAGTAAAATCACCCTTTAGTTTGCGAATGCAAGCGGGCATTCACAAGAATAGAGCATGTGCGGGACCAATATTTACACACATACCCCCGGATTCTATATAGCGTGACCGAAATTGCACATGCAAATCTGGTTGCATTCTGGATTTGTGTGTGCAATGTAATTACTTAACAAGCCAATCAGTGCCTATAATTGCCACTTAGCAATTATTAATACTAATTGGCATTAATTAGAATTTACATGCATAGCTTGCTAGGTGTATTATGTAAAGTGGTGCATGTAAATTCTAATGCATGCTGCTAGAAAGTAAGTGTGGCCATAGGTGTGGAATGGATGGGCTGTGCGTGTTCTGAAAATCTATACGCAGGGTTATAGAATACACATGCTCCATGCCTAACGTAGGTGCTGGTATTTACATCAAGTTTTACTTGGCATTAACAAATGTGCCTAGAGGCATGGCCAGTAGGAATGTTCTATAAACCTGCTAGGCATATTCTAGAAACCGCATCTAAAGCTAGGAATGGTGTACAAAATATGCCTAGGTGGAAATATTTTTGGCACTGATTTTATAGGCACCATATATAGAATCTAGTCCATAACGAGTAAAACTGGATTGCAACTGGTGCAAAACACAGTAGCGAGATTAGTGACCGGAAGTAAGAAGTATGATCACCTTATGCCTGTCTTGCACCAGTTGCACTGGCTTCCTGTGACGGCTCGTATTGCTTTCAAGACATTATGTTTGCTCTACAAGTCTTACCATTTGGATCTTCCAGTCTAGCTTTCAAGAAAGTTAATAAAATATGTACCACAATGGATACTTCAGCATCCTGCTCTTGATATTCTAAAACTCTAAACTACTAGAAAGAGTTCTTTCTTATGCTGGACCTTTTCTTTGGAATTTATTACCCAATGAGATTCGTAATGCCTGCTTCTTATTTAGGTTTTCGTAAACTTCTGAAAACCTGGCTTTTTCAACAGTGTTTTTTTTAAATAAATAGGCAGTTAATTTTACTGTATTTTAATCTCATGCTATATTGTATTTAAATGTTAATTACTGACTGTAAACTGCCTTTATACTTCGGTAAGAGGCTGTACATAAAATCAATAAATCAAATCAAACTTACAGAACACTAAAGTGCCGCATTAAGGTGCACGCATTTATGCATGCTATTGATGTGGCCTAAGCGAGCATGCCTACATGTAAGCGCATAGATGAAAACTTATACAAGGGTTCTAGAATGGAATCTTGGCGCCCCGATGCCATTGTAGAATTAGCACTCAATGCGTTGCAACTTGGCACCTAACTTGTGGTACCCGGTTATAGAATTCTCCCATAAAAGTTAATTCTATAAAGTACATGCCAATTACATGTGTAAATCATTAAACTAATGGCATATATGTGTATATGTGTGCACATAAAAGTGTATATGCCAGAATGCCACCTAAGTACTATTCTGTAAGTATGGGCATCTCTTACATAGGGCATACTTTACAGGTACATGTACACAAAGGATGGAATCCACAAACATCAGTTACAGAATAGTGTCAGTTATGCGTATATCACTGGAGGTTATGTGCCCATACATCTATTCTATGGCTGTTGTAGATGCTTGCTTCTAACTTAAAGGCGCATATTTTCATGGCTATGCTAGTATTCTATACAGGAAAGTAGATACGTTACTCTCTAGAATAAGCTCCTACTAGGTGCTCAATTAATTCTATAACAGGATGCGTACTGTAGGAACTGATTAGTCTATTCTATAAAGGAAAGTAAGCACCCACCCACACTCCACCCAAACTCACCCATGTGTTCACCCATTGACAAAGTACGCACCGTCAAATCACAATATGGACTTTTTTTGCTAGTTAATGTTATACAAGAGGTCATTTATGTGCTTAAGTGTGGCACATGGTTGGATAATGAAGGTTCAGGTTTGTGCATTTAAAAGTCCAGTAATATTTTATAATAGGTTCGCTGAATAGGTTCATAAAAATATGTATAGTCAGTGGTGTGCTAATAAATGTTTAACAATGGCCTCTCTCTCAAAAAAACCAAAACAAAATTGTATATATGAATGTACCGTACATAACTTTATTAGACATTTTATTGGTACAAAGGATATGTGTAGCAACCAATTTACAATAATATTAATATATACAGTATTCTTTACTGTAAATTCCATGTGGCCTATTGAGTTTTGCAGAATACTTTGGTTGATTTTTGCCGCTCTGTTACTTGTTAAAAGGGAAAGGCCACCTCTTTAGCAATCTTACTGACAAAATTGACAACATCTGGATAATTATCCTCATACAGGGTACTCATTCCTTGGAAGCAGAAGAGAAGAGCCTGAGTGCAATGGTTCCATTAGTTGTCACATACAGGGAACATCCAATGTATCTGTAAAATTCCTTCACAAAGAGGGGCATAATCGAACGAAAACGTCTATCTCCATGGGCGTTTATCTCCGAGAACGGGTCCATGAAGGGGCGGACCGAACCGTATTTTCGAAAAAAATAGACGTCCATGTTTTATTCGACAATTTGTGAGCTGGGCGTTTTTGTTTTTCAGCGATAATGGAAAATGAAAGCGCCCAACTCAAAAACGAATAAATCCAAGGCATTTGTTCGTGGGAGGGGCCAGGATTCGTAGTGCACTGGTCCCCCTCACATGCCAGGACACCAACCGGGCACCCTAGGGGGCACTTTTACAAAAAAAAAAAAAAAAGGTAAAAGAGCTCCCAGGTGCACAGCACCCTTCCCTTGTGTGTTGAGCCCCCCCAAATCCCCCTCAAAACCCACTGCCCACAAGTCTACACCATTACTATAGCCCTAAGGGGTGAAGGGGGGCACCTACATGTGGGTACAGTGGGTTTGGGGGGGTTGGACGACTAAGCATTAAGCAGCACAATTGTAACAGGTAGGGGGGCATGGGCCTGGGTCTACCTGCCTGACGTCCACTGCACCCCCTAATAACTGCTCCAGTGACCTGCATACTGCTGCCAGGGAGGTGGGTATGACATTTGAGGGTGAACATAAAAAGTTGTGAAACGGCATATTTTTGTGGTGGGAGGGGGTTAGTGACCACTGTGGGAGTCAGGGGAGGTCATCCCCGATTTCCTCTGGTGGTAATCTGGTCATTTAGGGCACTTTTTGGGGCCTTATTCGTGAAAAAACAGGGTCCAGGAAAAGTGCCCTAAATTCTAGCTACAAACGCATACTTTTTTTCCATTATCGGCGAAAGGCGCCCATCTCTGTTTGGGTGATAACCATGCCCCAGTCCCGCCTTCACCATGCCTCTGACACGCCCCCATCAACTTTGTACGCTTCCGCGATGGAGTGCAGTTGAAAACGTCCAAGTTCGGCTTTCGATTATACCGCGTTATTCATTTTTGTGAGATAAACGTCCATCTCCCGATTTAGGTCGGAACTTGGGCGTTTTTCTCGTTCGATTATAAGCAGGAAAGTCTTCAAATATCCTTTGAAGAAAGGAGTGGGAGTAGTGTATCTCCATAGCATTCATCAAATTTGACAGCTGACACATCAACTTCCAGGTGTTCAGCCAATCAGAAGCGAGGACATGCCCAAACCACGCCCACTTTATGCCCATTTTGATGATGTCACTGCTCAAACCATGCCCAAACCAACCCTCTGATATGATGTCACCGGATATGGCATCTTGACCGTGCCCAAGCACCACTCCATTTGCATAGCCATGCCCCTTGTCCCACATTATTTGATTAGCTCCACCACAAACCCCAACCTTTTGAATTGTCCTGCCCCCAAACCCTGCCCCTTTTGGTGATATTCCAGAAAGTGATGCCATAGACACAACCCTTTTTCAAGATGGCAGTCACCACTGTGTGCATCATGTCACTTCCTGTTTCTACTACTAGCCACCATCTTGGATGGAGTCATGTGACAGGAAGTGACATTAAAAAAAAAACCCAACACTGCCCCCAATAGCTTTGGTGGAATTTAGTCACGTGTGCACACCTTAACCCTTTTTTCTCACAGGAAAGAAAAAAAGACATTTTTGTTTTCTTTCAAAAGGATGCAAGAGCTGGCCTATCTCCTGTTTTCAAGTGAGATCATGCCCTAAACAGCTGAAGTGAGACAGAAAAAAATGCCAGCATGTTTGCTTTTGTAAGAGCCAAACTGTTTTTTTCTGCAGCCACTTCGAAAGGCAAAGTGCCACTGCTTTTTGTCTCCCCCCTCCCTCCTAGCTAGCAACAAAACTTACAGGGAGAATCACAGCTCTGGCATAAGACAGATAAACTTAAAAAGTTACAGACAGCCAACTTTTTTTCATTTTCAACACTTTTATTTTAAATGAAAAAAGTGGAATGGCAGAATAAATGCTTTTCTATGGGTATTGTTTTGCCCCCTTTCTTGGCAGTTTGAAAGGAAAAAATATGGTGTTTGCTTTTTTCACAGTGTGTGTGAGATCAACAGAGTCTGCTGCTGCCACCCCCAACCCACTTCCCTTCCCCCTACCTAGCAACAAAATTTACAGCATAATCTCAGCTCTGTTTCAAAAAGAACACATTTTAAAGTTGGATTGTCTGTTTTTAAGAACGTTCTCTCTAGCCATCCACCCACAGGCCCCCTCCTCCTTCTCTCTAGCTGTCTGTCCACAGGCCCCTTCCTCCTTCCCTCTAGCCATCCACCCACAGGGCCCCCTTCTCTCTACTCATCCACCTGCAGTTCCCTCCTCCTTCTCTCTAGCCATCCACTACAAAAAGAAAACAGGCATTTGTTTTCTTTCAAAAGGATACAATCTGAATGCTTTATTTTGCTTTTTAGTAGTATGTTCACCTCAAAAACATTCAAATTACAGATAAGCAAACCTCTCACTCTCTGCATCGCCCTCCCAGATCCCCCACCTTTTTTTCTGTTAGCAAATCCGTTTAATATACAGTCACATGTATAAAAACGTAATAATACGTGGCAAAGCTAGGCATGTCTAGATAAGTAAAAATATAATCAATAGCTGTAAGGCAAAGAGTTAAAATTTTGAATTGGAGTGGAGGTGTAGCCTAGTGGTTAGTGCAACGGACTTTGGTCCTGGGGAACTAGGATCAAGTCCCGCTGCAGGTCCTTGTGACTCTGGATAAAGTCACTTAACCCTCCGTTGCCCCAGATAAACTGCTTTGGATGTGGTTGCAAAAACTGTAGAAAAATCAAAACCCATTTATCATACAAGACCCTTTACATTTTTTTAAGTACACGAGATCCAGCCTGCCTTGGCCCTTGTTTCTATCACTTTTTTCTGAATGGATATCTTAGTTTGTTCATTCTGTGGCACCCTCGGATCGTAATCCAGAACTAGCTCCTTTAGATTACAAAAATGTACTTTCTCGCTGCTTTCGCTATTGAGTGTGATACCTTTTACCTTCAGGCACGTCTCACCACCGGATAGTTTGTACCAATATGTTTTAGGACCAGCTGATACAAACTCTGTCGGATCAGGCTTCCTGCTCCTGCAGGGGGATGGGGCTGCTGCATTGGGGGAATGGGGGGCCTGCTAGCATGCTGAACAGGGCTCACCATTCCTCCCCAATGGTCTGCAAACCCTAACGCCAGCTCCGAGCTGACGTAGGGTTTGCTGCAGACAGCGTGCCAATGTTTGGCTCACTACTCACCACTGATCATTGGGGAGGAATACATTTAGCATGAATTTCCATGCTACTTGCTCTAAGAGCCCTGTTTTGCATGCATTTGCATGCTAGTTGTGTTCAGAGCCCGCAAGCACATTGTTTCACGTGCTCACAGGCTCTGATCATGGGGTGGTAGTAAACACAGGCACTAGTATGGTGCTAACAGCCTCTAGCGCCTGCATTTGCTTCTGATCATCAGCCTATCAGAGCTGCAGCCACACACACTCCGAGGCCTCACTCACCAAATGGAGAAAAAAGTAGAACATTTTAAGATCTGCCTTAAATCTAGGGAGAGGATGCTCAATATGCAGAAATGGAGCCAGAGTTTCAAACAGCTGCATTGCCAGACCTTCAATTTTTTTTAGGGGGGCCTAAACCCAAAGTAGGGGGGCATAAAACATTTGTCCCACCCCCTGCTCTCTGCTCCCATCTTGCTTTCCATGCTCCCCTCCACCATGACCTCCAAATACCTGAGCTGGCAGGGATCCCCAAGCCCCGCCAGCGAATAAAGGTCCTCTACTGGTGGCCTGGCAGTCACCAGCATTTTCCATGGGCTGTGTTATGCCAGTCCCCCTGTCCCACCCATGCTCAGTGCACAAAAACCAAAAATGCACAGGGATGGGGGCTGGCAGCGTATGGAAAGAACCGCAAACTGCCAGACTGCTGAAGGAGGACCTGTTTATTGGCGAGGCTTGGAGAAAATATTTCTTCACTCAACATGTAATTAAACTCTGGAATTCGGTGTCAGAGAATAGGGTAAAACCTGTTAGCTTAGCAGAGTTTTAAAAGGTTTGGATAATTTCCTAAAAGAAAAGTTCATAAGCTATTATTAAGATGGACTTGGGAAAATCCACTGCTTAATAAGCAGCATATTTATTTATTTATTTATTGACCACCTTTATGAAGAGATTCACTCAAGGCAGTGTATAGCAGGTATAGTTTAACATAAAACACAAATTTTGTTAACAGCATAACAATAGTAAAATAACCAAAAATAAACTAAATACAGTAAATAAAGTAAAATTGAAAACAGTAAATTGAAACCTAACAATAGAACTACCATGAATAGGTATCAAAAATATACACATTTAACAGCACTGGAATTCAAATACCAGAGATATAATACAATGTTAGCATAATACTAATGATATACCTAATAAGCATTCATTAAAACATTCAACTAACGTAGATATGATGCTAAAATCTGTTTTACTCTTTTGGGATCTTGCCAGGTACTTGGACTTAGATTGGCCACTGTTAGAAAGAGGATACTGGGCTTGATGGACCTTTGGTCTGTCCCAGTATGGCAACACTTATGTTCTTATTGTGGATATCCTGAAAACCCGTCTGGCTGGTTGTGCCCTGAATACTGGGTTGAGAACCACTGCACTAATTGACCACCTAGGTGACACACAAACACAGGGTTACATGTCTGTTAGTCTGTTTAAAGCCAATTCCTTCAAGAAAGAAAGGAATTGAGAGGAAAGAGGAGGCAGTTTCACACTAATCTGTGATCCACTGGAGAATACAATAAAATTGCAAAATGCAAGTGTCACTTTTATTGAGGAAATGAGGATAAAATTTCCATACTTTCAGTAGGGCTGAGATGACTGGGAACTGAGTGCTTAGTTTGCAGATCTGGCACTTATATCTTTGTGGCAAATAAAGTTGCTGATGATTTATAAGCTCACAGATTCAGATAAGCCTAGGAAGTGTGTTCAAGGAGAAAGCTCATCTTCAAAATTAAGGTACTTTTTTTTTCTAAAACCTTGCAAAAAATGGAACATGCAATATCTACAGCTCAAAGTGTTTTTGCTTTCCATACTGTTATGCATCATAACTGTTATAAATTAATGGACTGAACTTCTATTTTGCTGAAGAAAGTGTTTTCCAATTCAAGAAATACCCAGAAATTTCTGAGTGCCTAGAAAAAGACAGAGGCACTTGTTAACTCCATGCTTGCACTAGGTCTGTTAAGTGTGTCCTAAAATCATTCCCCCTGATTTTAAGCATACGATGGTTAGCATTGCTTTAAAAATCCAAATGCCGTGGGCTTTTTATACCCAGATAGTCATTGCATACCAGTGCTGAATATCCATATGTATAATGTGCCTGTCGTTACATATCCAGGCAGTATTCAGAACAGTACCCAGATAACTACCAGAATAAAATTAGGACAGCCTTAATGCTGAATAATGCTGCTAACTGGGGACCACAGGCTCCACCCAGACTATACCCTTGGACTGCTCGTACCCGGATAAATTCTGCTGAATATTGACCCCACTGGGAAAAAATGGCATACTTTACTGTGGTGTAGCCATGGATGGCAGCAATTATGGTGCTACCAAACTTTTTCCATTGATAATACAATATTTTAACTGGTACAACAGTGGTTCATTGACCAAACCAGTAGAACTTCGGGTCACCCTTTGAACTTAAAAGATCATCAAGGGGGTTTACATTAATAAAAAGTGAGGTACATTATAATAAAATACCAAAGAATTATAATAACAACTGGCCAGGCAAACAGAGGAGGAAAAACCAAAATGACAAATATGCAGAACCTGTTGATATTCAGCCTGCAGTGACGACTGCTATGAGCAGAAGTAGTCTCAGATAGTCAGCGCCAGCCATATAGTGTATCAGCATTGAATAACTGGGTCTTTGTCGGTACCCGGAAACTATCCGGGTACAGCTGATATTAAGAGCTGTACACAGATAGCTAACTGGGCATAGGACTGCAATTGTATGCCTGATTAGCTATCCGTTGCATTTCTGTGGTGCCAGGATAACTCCCTGATCCACCCCAACTTTGTGCCTGAACCACCCTGGCACTGGATAGAAGATGACGTAGAAAAGGATCTTTAATGTTGTGTAACACATTTAAAACAATTTTGTCCATCATAGATCCGACATTTGGACAATGGAAATGTATTTATTTTATTTAGCTATTTTTCTGATTTTATATTCCGCTTTAATCCAAAGCGGGTTGCAATCAAACACACATAATATTAAAATACATAATTTTAAAATACATAACAAGTACATATAAGACCATATTAGTCGATATCTCCAACCTTCATGAGTCCAACCTGAAATTATCTCTCTAAGAAAGCCTTCAAAAAATAGTGAGTTTTCAAATATTTCTTAAACTGTTGAACATTCACACAGAGTCTGAAATGATTATTCCATATAGTAGGTCCAGCAATCGAAAATACACGTGTACAAGTCTCAACAAGGTGAATAATTATATTAGAGGAGGCAGAACACATCACAGGGAAGATCGAGACACTGAGGCAGCGTCTTTCAGTTGCTGCAGAGCTCCTGCCGGCAGCAAATAAGACAGGTTAGCAAGCACTTTCAGACTGTGAGGCGCGGGAGTTAGAGACACTGGAAGTTACTGGGGGGGGGGGGGGGGGTGATAAAAGGGGAGAAACACTGGACTTGTAGGTGATAGGGAGAGAGATTTCCCCGTATGGTAAAACTTATGTACTTACGTCCATCCAGTCTGACCAACAAGATAAACTCATTTTACATGGTATACGATACTTTATATATACCCAAGTTTGATTTGTCCTGCCATTTTCAGGGCACAAACTGTAGAAATCTGCCCAGCACTCTTTTTGTACTAAACGTTCTGAAGCTAACGTCGAAGCCGCTTAAAAATTACACTCCAGCCGATCCACATCTATTCAGTCATGATCAGTGCACAGACCATAGAAGTCTGTTCAGCACTGGTTTTGCTTCCCAATTACTGGTGTTGCCACCCAATCTCTGCTAAGATTTCGTAGATCCATTCGTTTCCAAATAGGATTTCTTTGTGTTTATCCCACACGTTTGAATTCCATTACCGTTTTCATCTCCACCACCTCCCGCGGGAGGGCATTCCATGTATCCACCACCCTCTCCGTGAGAAAATACTTCCTGACATTACTCCTGAGCCTGCCCCTCTTCAGCCTCAATTCATGTCCTCTAGTTCTACCACCTTCCCGTCTCCGGAAAAGGTTCATTTACGGATTAATACCTTTCAAATATTTGAACGTCTGTATCATGTCACCCCTATTTCTCCTTTCCTCCAAGGTATGCATGTTCAGCCCGGCAAGTCTCTCCTCATACGGTTTGCAACACAAATCCCATACCATTTTTGTAGCTTTTCTTTGCACCGCTTCAAGTCTTTTCGTATCTTTAGCAAGATACGGCTTCTGTACATCTGAAAGCTGAAGTGGCATATAAATGCAGGCACCCACTTTGAAATATCAAAAGTTATTTCATATCTATCTATTCCAAAGTTATTTACATGAGTAAACTATACTTCCTACTGATAACATAACTAGGCTGCAGTTGTCTTCTGTGATAACATTTGTGTAGGCTGTTGCCACTGTCTTTTTATGACTGCTGCCATGTTTTATGCATTCTAGCATAATGTCTCTACCTGTCTGTTTCATAATTCTGCCATGTTTTCTGGATCAACTTGATAGCTTTCCTGGATTTACTGCATTCTTTCCCTTGCTGAGTCTGATCTGGGTTTTCATGTACTTCAGAGTATTTTTGGGATCAACATGCATCTTTACATTAATCAAACTGGTTTTAACTGAGTCAGGGTTTTCCAAAGTTTTTCAGTAGGTATGTGCTAAGCAAAACTAGGAGCCTCCCTGGCACTTTGCAAGAGAAGGAGATGGACAATCCAGACCCTATGATGTGGAACTCCAGGCAGCTAGGGTTTGCAGCAGAACAGCAGGCTCTAAACCAGAAATTACTTTTGAGAACTGCTTTCTCCACGGTTTTGAGAAAGGTACTTTTTAATATTTTTCTGTGTGCTTTGTCTTAAGCCTTCTAGCCACTCTGAAAACCTGTTCTTTACTGTTTTTTTTTTTTTTTTTCAACCAGCTTGTTTTTGCAATCACTATTGAAGGAAGGTCTCTCACAACTTGTATTTCTCTGGAGGATGAGTGCCCCCTGTTAAGTTAGCACCCCTGCATTTCCTTTCTGCTTTTCACTTATCTTGTTACTTTGCTTTACTGATGGAGAACATTTTTTTTCACTATGTTGTGAGCATACTGCATATTCCACTGCAATAATAAACAGTGAGCCGAACCAGGAGAAAATTCCAACTGTTTACTACAAACAAGTGAACAAGGATCTTACTATAGGTAGTCGAAACCAAGAGTGCAGCCCTGATTCTAATTCAACATGAAGAGTCTTCCTGTAGAACGGACAACTGAATGCTGTTCAACCGATTGACTGCGATTGGAGCTCGAATTAATTGAAGAAATGGATTCTGAATGACTGAGATGGATGTTAAATTAACTGATGAAAATGTTAAGCAAATTCTAGTAGTCAGAGGGGAGAGGAAGGCTCTTTTCTGTGCCCAAGATATAGATTTCTGCACTAGAAGAAGGGGCGCATAAGCAGCATAAAATGTACTGTACTGTTTTGGGATCTTGCCAGATACTTGTGACCTGGATTGGTCACTGTTTGAAACAGGATGCTGGGCTTGATAGACCTTTGGTCTTTCCCAGTATGGCAATACTTATGTACTTATGTCCATCCAGTCTGCCCAACAAGATAAACTCATTTTACGTGGTATACGATACTTTATATGTACCCGAGTTTGATTTGTCCTTGCCATTTTCAGGGCACAGACTGTAGAAATCTGCCCAGCACTCTTCTTGTACTAAAAGTTCTGAAGCTAACGTCGAAGCCCCTTAAAACTTACACTCCAGCCCATCTACATCTATTCAGTTGGTCTGTCACAGTATGGCACTTTTATGTACTTAAAAGTGCCTAAATGAATTAGGGGCTCTGGAATTGGCAATGAGATCAAATGTTGTACCTTGGGCTGAAGCACAAAGCCAGACAGGTCTCATGTAGACTGGGTCCCAGGTAACAGTTAACCTGTAAGAACAGAGATTGCAGGAAGCAGCTTCCTGCTTTTTGCTTACATGCTGTCAGTGCAAACTGTAAGGACAGAACAGTGGTATGCATCTTTTTCACTGCAGTCCCAGCCATTAGGAAAATATACTACTTAGCATTTGAAGTACAATGCATAGAAAAACAAAACAAAACAGCAGAGCTCCCTATTTCTGAAACTTTGCATGTCCACCTACAATATTTACTATGCTGTAAACACACAAGGGGCAAATGGAGAAGGATTAACTAGATAACTTCTGACCTCTTGCATACTCTTGTCACCTACTGAATAATGAGCCCATGCTTTAAGTCTCTAGGGAAATGGTGCCAAATAGGGGAAAATCTATTGTAATGGAAACAAAAGCAGATCCAAATGCATGCACCAGATGGCTTCTCCTGTTATGAGGCACAAGGACTGAATATATCACCTTGAAGGGAAATGGTTATAAATTAGCACCGTTCATAACCCCAAATATCAAGCTGTAGACTAAGGAGATTGGTAGATAGATAACTTAGATATTCTCTTGATTTGGCGGTGTATTAAATAAAAGTGAAATGTGAAAATGTGGGCCCTTTTTTACTAAAGCTTAGGGAATGCTAAGCTTTTTGGTAAAAGGGCCCATAATATCTTTCCAAAAGTATTCTAAAAAAATTATAAAAATATCATTGCTGAGTTTCCTGGCATTACAAATGATATCATAAAGAATATGAATTTATATACTAGTTCTTTCAGATTCAGGAGCATCTAACTGATCAAGCAAAATACTTTCCTAGTAACATTCACGGATAGATTACACCAGGGCGTTTTTTCTAGCAAAAAAGGTGCCAGTACTCAAATGCCAGGCCACCCTTCAGGGATGGGGTGATCACTGAGGGACCCACCCCACAATAGCCAGGCCCCCTGCAACCAGTCACAGAATCTATGACAAGGCAGAATTTGTTTGTAGAGCCTTGTGTAGAGGAGTGTGGTAGCCGTGTTAGTCCACTCTTAAGGTTATCAATAGAAATCAAACAAAATAAAACATGGAAAAGAAAATAAGATGATACCTTTTTTATTGGACATAACTTAATACATTTCTTGATTAGCTTTCGAAGGTTGCCCTTCTTCCTCAGATCGGAAATAAGCAAATGTGCTAGCTGACAGTGTATATAAGTGAAAACATTCAAGCATTACTATGACAGTCTGACAGGGTGGGAGGATGGGGGTGGATCGGAGGTATGCATGGGGACATCAAAGCATATCATTGATATTCTAACAGGATGGGTGTGGATAGGTGAGGGGTGGGGTGATCAACAGGCTTTTTGATGTTGCAACAGGCTTTTTGATGTTGCAAGTTGTCCAGTTAGGGCATTACATGGTATGCCTGCATAGCCAACAGATCCAAAAAAAAAAAAAAAAGAACCACACCTGTAAGGGAAAACCTTAAGAAGTTTTAGCTGTGAGGCCGTCCTGGAGGGAGCAGAAGTTAGCTCATGGACTCAGCACCCCCATGTCCAGGTCCTAGTTTGTAGGCAATCCTGAAAACAATGCTGGAAAATGCAGGCCATGACCCAAGTGCCTCTGGCATGCATTTGTTCCAGAGCAGGGCGACCACCTCAGCAGTGAATGGCGGAATGCCACCATATGTGATACAGCTCCTGGAACGAGGTAAGCCTGATGCTTACAGGGTATCTAGACAATATACCTAACCTGGCCATACTAACAGCTCTCTTGAGTATCTTTCCCACACGACATGCATCAGAAGGAGGGACGGTGTAGATCTTTGATTGTTTGTATGTCCCTTGAGCCAGCAAGCAGGCTTGGGAGAAACCATATGGTGGCCGCCTGTGACATGATGGAAGAAATCGGCAAGTCTTTGGATGGGCTGAATAGGTATGTGGTAGCCTTAACCTCTTCCTCTCCTCAAAGAGTGATGCAAGGAGACAGAAAGACCAAGGAACACCATAATGCACCACATAGGCGAGGCCCTGAGAGGGCAATAGCCTTTACAACGAGCACTCACAAGAAGCATTGGAGAGAGTGTAGTTGCAACAATGACTCGCAGGAAGTGCAGGTGTAACAAGCTACAGGGGCAGGTTATCTGTACTCACTTCTTATCCACAGGCCGCAGCTAGTTGTGGGGGAGCCCGGGGGAAGTCTGCAGAACTACCCCCGGCTGGTGATGGGGTACCCGAGCCAGAAAGGAATAGGATGGACTAGAGACTGAGATTGACTTAGAAAGGGGTGCCCTGATGGCAGGGCTGGTGTACCCCTTGGGGCAATGCATGGCTCATGCTCAAGCCTGTTAGGATGTGGGACGGGGCCACCTTGCTTCACGACAGGTGCCATCTCAACCACACACTCATTGTGTGACAATGATGACGGCCTTGCTGTAGCACATAGCGGGCCTACGCGTTGGTTAATAAAGTATCAGATGGCTCAGGTTGTTAATACATGTTGATGTATCAATAAAGCTGCGGCCTAATGTTTTATCACTGAGAAACTGTGCAGCTGGTCAATCCTCATTTTGGGAAAGGCAGGGCAAGGGGAATGGTCACGGTTGCCCATGTTATCATCAAGGTGCAGTAAAAGATCGCTGATAGTCTACTCATTCGCCACCCCCTTCCCACACACTGCCGGGCTAGCAGTTACCATACAAATTAGCATATGATAATCAGTGCATCCATAAGGTAAATATTATCGTGCACTAATTCACGTGGTAAACGCTTACTGCACTTTAGTAAATATGCCCATATTTCATTTTATTTGGGTAAATAGCTATATACTTGAGCAAATGGCTTTGAAAGTGATCCTCATAAAGCTCAGTGGTCATTTTCTCCAAGTGAACCACTGCAGAAACCCCAAATTCCTTATATATCAGAATAAACAGATAATCCTGAAATAAGCTCCCATTCCTGTAATCCCCCAACCTAACAAACAAGGAGAGTATATATGGGAATGACCATGTATTGCCAGTGGTTTTAAAACAGTTTCTACCTTACACTGTAGCTTGCTTTCTGCCCATTATAAATTGATTTATTGACAGAGGCAGACTGATCTATTAAAAAAGATGATTTATAGAGGGACCATCACACACTGATGCTGATTACTTTGATCCTGTCCCTGCTCTCACCTGCATTCCTCCTCCCTCCTTTCCTGCACGAAACACAATTACTATAAGAACTGAGGCACAGACTAGTTCATTGCTGCTACCCAAGGAGCAGGTTATTTGCTCTGACCTTGCTGCTTCTGTGTGACAACCCATGTCAGCAGCCTAAAAAGAAAACACCATGGAGAAGCCAGATGTCTAAACCCTCAGGGATCGTCTACTGAGTTCTCAGGATGTCCTGGTAAGAGGAAGAGCAGAGTTAGTGTAATCCATAGGTGCTAAAAGAGAAAACCTTCCTTTAAATTAGTCACCTTACTTTCTAACTCCTCTAACTCTCTTACCTATATATATTAGCCATCTCTCTGACCTCGTGTGCAACTTTCTTTAAACGAGTCATCTTATTTTCTAGCTCCTCTTACTCTCTTACCTATCTATATGTTCCATCTTTGCTTATACCCTACGCTGTCTATTAAAATGTTCTATTACGTATTGTATTGACATTGTAAGTAGCCATACTTTGTTTTGATGTTTGAATATGTTTTACTTCTGTAATTGTCTATTCCTCATGTTTAATTTATTCTTACTGTACACAGCCTTGAGTGAATTCCTTCAAAAAGGCAGTAAATAAATCCTAATACATAACAATAAATAAAGAGAAGGTGTCGCTGGCTGTGGTCATCTTTCTGAGAGTAACATGCCTAAGCGGTCCTTTTACTAAGCTGTGGTAAGCACTAATGCATGCTTGCTGCAGGTTAAAATGCGCTATTGTGGGGCATGCTCAGGTATCCAATGGTAGTTTTTGCATGTGCGTCCACTAACCAAGTGCTAAAAAATAAAATCTATTTTTTAGTGCTGGGAGCATGTTTGGGGGTGGAGAGTGGGGATGGCTATGCTACCCAGTTAGCACATGGGCTTTGCCGTGCGCTATGTGATTAGTATGTGTGCCTTTACCACCTACAAAATAGGTGGCGGTAAGGGCTCACGTGCTAATGGCCAGACGCTAATGGGGAAATTAGTGTGCGGCCATTATTGAAAATAGAAAAATCTGCCTTTTACCAGCAGCGAGCCTTCTCCGGAGTAGCCCTCACACTCTGGATTGCATTGCCTGAAAGGCTCCGCTTAACATAAGACTACCTCTACTTCAGGAAGCAGGTGAAAGTTTGGCTCTTCAACCAAGCCTTTAATGGAAGAAGTAACTAAGTTGTTAGTCTCACTCACACATACAAGGATTGATTCAGGCTGCACATACTGCAGCGGGACATGTTTATCCACTCCTTCCCTAGCTGAGATAATATTTAACCATCTCTCTGACCTCACATGCAACTTTCTTCAAATCAATCACCTTACTTTCTAATTCTTCCTACTTTCTTACTCATCTATATGTTACAACTTTGCCTTCCTTCACTACCAATTATATTGTTCTAGTACATATTGTGTTGTCATTTTGCAAGTAGTATACCATACTTTGTATTGTTGTTCGAATATTTTTACTGCTCTAATTGCCTCCTGCTCATGTTTGATCTATTCTTACTGTACACCACCTTGAGTGAATTCCTTCAAAAAGGCGGTAAATAAATCCTAATAAATAAATAAAAGTGGCTTCAGCACATGTGAAAGACCCCCATTGGGGCTACTGCAGGTCACTTTTTAGCGCTGCTTGGTAAAAGGGCCCCTAAGTGAATAAAGGAAGACAGAAAACTCTTGGTCAGTTCCAATATCAGTGGAAGATGTAGACTGCCTCTGCCTGTCAAGGTAGCCTGTGTTCTTATTTCTTTTAGAAGTGTGCTTCTACATATACATAAGAACTGCAATGTTGTACACTGTTTTGGGTGAATCTTTTCAAAAAGGTACTCAGTAAATCTCCAACAATCAATCAATCAACCAACCAACCAACCAGCCAACCAACCAACCAATAAATAAATAAATACAATGCAATACTGGGTCAGAACCATGGCTCATCTAACATTGGCCAATCCAGGTCACAAGTACTTGGCAGGGTCTCCAAAAGCAGCAAGATAGCGTGCTACTTACCCCTAGGGATAAGTAGTTCATTTCCCTCCTCCAGGAATTTGTCCACATCTTTTTTAAAACCAGCTGTGCTAACTGCTTTTACCACACTCTCCAGCAAAGAGTTCCAGAACATAACTAAGGGGCCCTTTTCCTAAGTTGCATTAAGTGCTAATGCGAGCTTAACTCAGGAAAAATGGCCTAATGTAGGAAGTGCTAAAGCGTTCTGTGCTAGTTTTCCCATTGTGCATGGTATTTATTTTTTGTAACTTTTTTGGAAAGTCAGGGATGCACCTGGACTAGCTTGCTATACACACTGTAACTCAGATCAGTTCCTTATATCTTGCTTAACTGTACAATGAACTTGCCTTGAGTTTAGACAACCATCTATCTATTCCAGCTGACTCTGTACCACACTTCTTGTCCCCCTCTATATATCTGCACTTGGTCCCTCAGTTATATGTTAAGCTGTATTGTAGAAATGTTTTAGCATCATATCTGTTATTTGAATGTTTTAATGTGTGCTTATTAGGTGTATCATTTGTATTATGCTAACATTATAGTATATCTCTTGTATTTGAATTCCAGTGCTATTAAATGTGTATATTTTTGATCCTGTTTCATGGTAGTCCAATTATTTGGTTTCGATTTGTTGTTTTCAAGTTTATCCCATTTAGTCGTGCTGTTGGCTCGCTAATTTTTTAGTGCACACTAAAATTTAGTGCGCGCTAACGCTAGAGACACCCATAGGAATATATGGGTGTCTCTAGCTTTAGTGTGCAATAAAAAGTTAGAGCGCCTACAGTGCGGTTTAGCAAACAGGGCCTTTATTATATTCATGTTTATATTTGGTCATTTTACTATTGTTATGCTATTAATAACATTGTAAGTTTTATGTTAAACTGTACCTGCTGTATCTCTTCATAATGGCGGTTAATAAATCCCAATAAATAAAGAGTGAATGAGGATGTTCAGAGTGCAATGGGCATATTTCCTATGAAAAGTGAGCTATTTAATGGCCATATTTTGGACTTTTTGAAGATGCTGTAGGACTTTTGATCTTATTCCTTGGTAAAGAGTATTACAATAATCAAGCTGGGAATTGGCTAAAGAGTGACTAAGGATATTCAGAGCGGAATGGGCAAGAAATTAGTGTACTGAATGGATCATTTGAATGTTATAGAATGAGCGTTTTACAACGGAAGATATCTGAGAGGTAAATGTGAGTGAGTTGTCAACAATAACTCCTAAGATTTTGATGGGATTTTTATCAACTAATCTCCATAGTCTTTTCCCCTTAGTTTTAAAAACTTTGTACCACAGCATTAACAGATAGAGTCTAGCAGGCACTGCAGTTTCTAGTTTAGTCTTCCTACCCACCCCTAGGATAACTCTTCATTTATAGTCAGTTATTGTAATTAGGGTAACAAGCAAGGAGTGCTCTTACAGAGTTTTAAATACATTTCATTAACATCTAAGAAGGAAACACTAAATAAATCATACAATATACTATATACACTAAAATACATTTTTATATTTAGGCTAATATCCTTAATACTGTAGAAAGTTTTAAATTATTGAAAAACTCAAAACACTAAGATGGAGTCAGCAGTCCAGCAGCGAGAGGGGTGCTATCCAGTCTTTTGCTTTGAGTGTCACATGTATGATTACCTCCCAGTTGGTGAGATGTCATATGTGTGTGCCCGATGCAAAGAGCTCCTAGCTTTCAGAGAATGTGTCCGTTCTCTTGAGGCTAGAGTAGCAGACATGGTAGAGCTGAGGGAGACAGAGAGGAACATAGAGGAAACCTACAGGGATGTTGTAGAGAAGTCCCACATCCAGCCCCTGTGCTACCTTGGAGGAGGGAGGTCTAGAAGGAGAGCATTACCCTGGTGAAGTAGGAAGTATTCCTGTAGCAAGGACCTGCCCACCAGGGGATGTAGTATCCTCTCGCACCGAGGATGTCTCCAAATGCTGCCCAGGAGGGAAGGGTTAGGACAGCTGTTGTAGTTGGTGATTCGATCAATAGGCATATAGGATAGTTTGGGTGGCTGGTGGATGTGAGGATCACCTGGTGACTTGCCTGCCTGGTGCGAAGGTGGCGGGCCTCATGCGTCACCTAGATAGGATTTTAGATAGTGCTGGGGAGGAGTCAGCTGTCTTGGTACATGTGAGTTCCAATGACATAGGAAAATGTGGGACAGAGGTTCTGGAAGCCAAATTTAGACTCTTAGGTAGAAAGTTCAAATCCAGAACCTCTAGGGTAGCATTTTCTGAAATACTACCCATTCCACACGCAGGGCCCAAGAGACAGGCATAGTTCCGGAGTCTCAATGCGTGGATGAGACGATGGTGCAGGGAGGAGGGTTTTAGATTTGTTAGGAACTAGGAAACATTCTGGGGAAGGGGGAGCCTATTCCGAAAGGACGGGCTCCACCTTAACCAGGGTGGGACCAGGCTGCTGGCATTGGCATTTAAAAAGGACATAGAGCAGCTTTTAAACTAGAAACGGGGGGAAAGCCGACAGTGGCTCAAAAGCGCATGGTTCGGAATAAGGTATCTTTCAAAGATATCATCAAAACACGGAAGATAGGGTATCCTGATAGTGAGGTTGCAAAAGAGACCATAGTAGATTATCAGGTGTCCTTATATAAAAATAAAAAACAGACAAAAGATTGCAAATTAATACTGTCAAGTACTGAGCATGATGTAAATGGGAACAACAAACATAGTTTGAAATGTCTATTTGCGAATTCCAGGAGCCTAAGAAATAAGATGGGAGAGTTAGAATTTATTGCACTAAATGAAAAATTAGAAATAATAGGCATCTCTGAGACCTGGTGGAAGGAAGATAACCAGTGGGACACTGTCATACCGGGGTACAAATTATATCGTAGTGATAGGGTGGATCGAATTGGTGGAGGGGTAGCATTGTATGTTAAGGAGAGCCTTGAAACAAATAGATTGAAAATTCTGCAGGAAACAAAACACTTCTTGGAATCACTATGGATTGAAATTCCATGTGTAAAGGGGAAAAGGATAGTGATAGGAGTGTACTACCGTCCGCCTGGCCAGGATGAACAGACGGATTCAGAAATGTTAAAGGAAATTAGGGACGCAAACAAACTGGGCAACACAATAATAATGGGTGATTTCAATTACCCCGATATTGACTGGGTAAATGTAACATCAGGGCACGCTAGGGAGGTAAAATTACTTGATGAAATCAAGGACTGCTTTATGGAGCAGCTGGTACGGGAGCAGACGAGAGAAGGAAAAATTCTAGACCTAGTTCTTAGTGGAGCGCATGATCTGGTGCAAGAGGTAATGATGCTGGGGCCGCTTGATAACAGTGATCATAATATGGTCAGATTTGATATTAGCTTTGAAGTAATTATACATAGGAAATCAAATACGTTAGTGTTTAACTTTAAAAAAGGAGACTATGATAAAATGAAAAGAACTGTGAAAAAAAACTTAGAGGAGCGGCTGTGAGGGTCAAAAATTTACATCAGGTGTGGATGCTGTTCAAAAACACCATCCTGGAAGCCCAGGCCAAATATATTCCACGTATTAAAAAAGGAGGATGGAAGACCAAACGACAGCCAGCATGGTTAAAAAGTGAAGTGAAGGAAGCTATTAGAGCTAAAAGAAAATCCTTCAGAAAATGGAAGAAGGAACTGACTGAAAATAATAAGAAGCAGCATAAGGAATGTCAAGTCAAATGCAAAGCGCTGATAGGGAAGAGGGACTTCGAAAAAGATTGCGTTGGAGGCCAAAACACACAGTAAAAACTTTTTTAGGTATATTAAAAGCAGGAAGTCGCCAAAAGAATCGGTTGGACAGCTAGATGACCAAGGAGTAAAAGGGGCGATCAGGGAAGACAAAGCAGTAACAGAGAGATTAAATGAGAGATTTGTTTCGGTCTTCACCGAGGAAGATTTGGGTGGGATACCGGTGCCAGAAACGGTATTCGAAGCTGATGAGTCGAAGAAACTTCATGAATTCTCTGTAAACCTGGAGGATGTAATGGGGCAGTTCTACAAATTGAAGAGTACTGATAGAACTGAAAATGAACTTACATAGTAACATAGTAGATGACGGCAGAAAAAGACCTGCACGGTCCATCCAGTCTGCCCAAGAAATGTGCCACTTTTTTGTGTATACCTTACCTTGATTTGTACCTGTCTTTTTCAGGGCACAGACCGTACAAGTCTGCCCAGCACTATCCCCGCCTCCCACCATCGGCTTTGGCACAGACCGTATAAGTCTGCCCAGCACTATCCCCACCTCCCAACCACCAGCCCCGCCTCCCACTACCGGCTCTGTTATCCAATCTCGGCTAAGCTCCTGAGGATCCATTTCTTCTGAACAGGATTCCTTTATGTTTAACCCACGCATGTTTGAATTCAGTTACCGTTTTCATCTCCACCACCTCCCATGGGAGGGCATTCCAAGCATCCACCACTCTCTCTGTGAAAAATACTTGCGGAGTTATGTTATTAATATGTAAATTATCCTTAAAATCGAGCGTGGTACCGGAAATTGGAGGGTGGCCAATGTAATGCAATTTTTAAAAAAGGTTCCAGAGGAGATCCGGGAAATTATAGACGGTGAGTCTGATGTCGGTGCCGGGCAAAATGGTAGAGACCTCATATCACTAAGCCTACTGGGAGGGAGGGTGGGTAAGCAGGAAGGGGTGGGGTGGACATGGGTGGGATAATTATTGTATTCTGAAACGTTTAAGAAATCTTGGAAGTCTACTGAGGTCTGGTTTTGAATGTTACAGTTGTAGACGAGGGGTGTACTAGCTCTACCTATGTTTATGTAATATTTATGCACTGGTGCATCATTCTTTTTGTACCGAAGCAAATCTGTATTCTTGAATTGCATAATAAAGACTTCTTACAAATAAAAAAAAAATGGTAGAGACCATTATTAAGAACAAAATTACAGAGCATATTCAAAAGCATGGATTAATGAGACAAAGTCAACATGGATTTAGTGAAGGGAAATCTTGCCTCACCAATTTACTACATTTCTATGAAGGGGTGAACAAACATGTGGATAAAGGTGGGCAGGTTGATATTGTGTATCTGGATTTTCAGAAGGTGTTTGACAAAATACCTCATGAAAGACTCCAGAGGAAATTGGAGAGTCATGGGATAGGAGGTAGTGTTCTATTGTGGATTAAAACTGGTTAAAAGATAGAAAATAGAGAATAAGGTTAAATGGTCAGTATTCTTAATGGAGAAGGGTAGTTAGTGGGGTTCCCCAGGGGTCTGTACTGGGACCGCTGCTTTTTAAAAAATGTATAAATGACCTAGAGATGGGAGTAACTAGTGAGGTAATTAAATTTGCTGATGACACAAGTTATTCAAAGTCGTTAAATTGTGGGAGGATTGTGAAAAATTACAAGAGGACCTTTCGAGACTGGGAGACTGGGCATGTAAAAGGAAGATGATGTTATTGTGAGCAAGTGCAAAGTGATGCATGTGGGAAAGAGAATCTCGAATTATAGCTACGTCATGCAAGGTTCCATGTTAGGAGTCAGAGACCAAGAAAGGGATCTAGGTGTTGTCGTTGATGATACGTTGAAACCTTCTACTCAGTGTGCTGCTGCGGCTAAGAAAGCAATGTTAGATATTATTAGGCAATGAATGGAAAACAAAAATGAGGATGTTATAATGCCTATGTATTGCTCCATGGTGCGACCGCACCTCAAATATTGTGTTCAGTTCTGATCGCCGCATCTCAAGAAAGATATAGTGGAATTAGAAAAGGTGCAGAGAAGGGCGACAAAAATGATAAAGGGGATGGGACGACTTCCCTATGAGGAAAGGCTAAAGCGGCTAGGGCTCTTCAGCTTGGAGAAAAGGAGGCTGAGGGGAGATATGATAGAGGTCTATAAAATAATGAGTGGAGTGGAACAAGTAGCTGTGAAGCGTCTGTTTATGTTTTCCAAAAATACTAGGATTAGGGGGCATGCGATGAAGCTACAATGTAGCAAATTTAAAACAAATTGGAGAAAATCTTGCTTCACTCAGTGTGCAATTAAACTCTGGAATTCGTTGCCAGAGAATGTAGTAAAGGCGGTTAGCTTAGCGGAATTTAAAAAAGGTTTGGATGGCTTCCTAAAGACCATTATTAAATGGACTTGGGGAAAATCGACTATTTCTAGGATAAGCAGTATAGAATGTTTTGTACTTTTTTGGGAGCTTGCCAGGTATTTGTGGCCTGGATTGGCCACTGTTGGAAACAGGATGCTGGGCTTGATGGACCTTTGGTCTTTCCCAGTATGGCAATACTTATGTACTTATGCTAGTCAATGGGACTAGGGAGGAACAAAGTAATATGGGTGTTTTAAGGGTCCTGTCAACATTGTTAGTGAAAAGCACAGCTTGTGATTTATTAGGATTAATGGATAATTTGTTGCTTCTAAGACAGGATGTGACCAGCATTAGGTTCTGATGCATATTATGGATTTGCAGTACATGTGTAGCTCAGCTTTTTATTTATTTATTTTTTGTCTTGGCAGGCGCTTACCTTTAATTTTTAGTAAATCCAGTTGTGATCTGGACAGAGTTAATGTATACCAGTGGAGTGAAGAGAGTGTGGATTATCTTTGCCGATGCCCCACCTCCTGTCTCCTCTCTAGTGAATACTGGTCCTGACATGGAATCACCAACAAATAAATATCTTTTTTTTGTAATTGGCCTTCTAATACTAATCCAGGCAGGAAACGGTTACATAAAATTCTCAAAACGTGGCTATTTTATAAGCGCTATCTTCTTCCACAAAAACACCTCAAAGGAATACAAGTGGTTCGATATTCAGAATTTCACTGACCACTGCTGGCATTATCCCCAGATATACATGCATACAGATATACTGGTGGTATAGCAATGTGTTTACCATTAGAGGAGGGTACTCATACACTTGGCCTGATTGTTTACCCCTGATGCAGCTCAGGATTGGGCGAAACATGGCCATGTTGGGCTCTTGCTACATTTGTTAATAAAAGGAGCTACATAAAATAGATGTGTACATTAAATTACCTCCTAATTGTTGGGTCATTTTACTAAGCCATGGAAAAAAGTGGCCTGTTGTAGTGCGAGTGCATCTTTTGGGTGTGTACTGGGCTATTTTTTACCACATCTAGGAAAAAGGGCCTTTTTTAAGGGGCCAGAAAATGGATGTGCGCTAAAATTGAAACTAGCATGCACCCATTTTTGGCCTGAGACCTTACCGCCACCCATTGATCTAGCAGTAAGGTCTCATACGCTACCCACACGGTAAGCATGTAGTGCGCGCCAATTGCTGTTTACCACCTTATAAACAGCCCGTGGTAGAAAATAGATAATTGTTTTCTACCGTGGGATTCGGCGTGCGCCAAATTCGCTAGTCGGGTGGTAGTGCTGATTTGGCGTGTGCTGTATGCGCGTAGGCCCTCCCACACCTTTGTAAGAGGGTCCCTGTGTGTATTGCATCCCTGAGAATGCCTACACACCATCCTGACATGCACATACGTATCCACATATATTCGGCTAAGAGCTATTATACATGCCTTTTTCTGCTTGTAAAAGACAGCCTTTCCACATGAGAAATAGTTTATCTCATTACCCCCAAGGCAGTTTTGTTTACTTTGTAGAATTCCTATAACAAAGAATAATGTGTGCCAAGCTCTAATACAGGCTTAGTATGCCATGAAACGCTTACCGCAGGACGCACGAAAGGATCTTGCAGTAATTGTCCCTTTTCCACATGCTAAACCCCTAATTCTATAAGTCACCAAAAACTGCATGTGAAAATTCGGGTTTGTGCCCAATTTGCACATGTAATTTAATTGAATAATGAGCCAATTAGTGCCAATAATTGGCTTTTTAACAAGCAATTATTGGTGCTAATAAATCAATTAATATGTACATGCATAAATTTAGGCACATGATCCATGCCTAAATTTTATGTGCATCCCCAAAAAAAGGTCATGGGTTTGGATTCGAGTTATGCATGCATGACCCCTGTGCTTAAGTGCTATTCCATAAACCGCACCTAACTTTAGGCATAACTTACAGAATAGTGCTTAAGTGTTTTTTTTCCACGTAGATTTTTTAGGTGCAACATTTATTTGTTTCTACTTTTTTTTTTGGAGTGGTTGTGGCATGGGCTGGGCATGGAAGTGCCATTCAGCTAGTAGGCTGGCATATGCTAACTCTCTAATGGCCATTACTGGCTCCTAAATATGAGGCGGTAAGGGCTGCTGCATTAATTTTTTCCAGTGGCTGTGCACTATTGCTGACATTTAGAACATAGCCAGAAATTTAACAAATAGGAAAATGCTTGATTTACAGCCATGCTAGAAATGGGGCTTAGCGCGAAGGAAAGTCCTGAAAGACATGCTTAGCCATTTACTAGTGCAGCTTAGTAAAATGGCCCCAAAATATTCAAACAGGAAGAGGCTTACTAATACTGTAGCTCAGCGTTTCCCAAGTCCAGTCCTGGAGTACCCCTTGCCAGTCAGGTTTTCAGGATATCCACAATGAATATGCATGAAAGAGATTTGCATATAATGGAGGCAGTGCATGCAAATCAATTTCATGCATATTCATTGTGGGTATCCTGAAAACCTGAATGGCAAGGGGTACTCCAGAACTGGACTTGGGAAACACTGCTCTAGCTCACACACCTGCTTGCTGGCTGGGCAAGGGTTTACAAGATGGTGTTTTGCCTGGGCTCGTTTTGTTTTTGTTGTTTTTACCTGTGTATATCTAATCTAATCTAATATATGCATTTTTATTCTGCATAACCTAAAAGAATCAGGGTAGATCACAATACAAAAGAAAAAAAATGGACAGGCCCATTGAATTACAATTAAATACATTAACCAAAAGAGCCTCCTCCAGCCTCAAATTCAGGAGACCCTCAAAAATGTGAAAATAAGACAGTTTTAATCAGAGGCAGACTGAGAGTGGTCTAGACCCCCAGGCAATGAGGACCATTGCTCCCCCCCCCCCGGTCCTGCTACCCCCCTCCGATCATGCTGCCCCCCCCCCTGGTCTTGCTGTCTTCCTCTCCCCCGGCCGCTGATACTGGAAATTCCCTCTGCCACAATCTGCGCTTGTGGAAGAAGGAAGTCAGCAGCAGATGGACGATTTAGCTGCCAGTGCCCTCCCCCCCACCTGCAAAGGGAGCACCCCAGTCCCGGTTCCGGAGATAGAAGGATGTCACACATTGGGCACATGGGAGGGAAAATGTGGGTCCCCCCAGATCTCTGGGCCCTCGGGCACTGCCCGGTTGCCCGTATGGTCAGTCTGCCCCTGGTTTTAATTGTCTTCCTAAAAGTAAGATAGTAACTAATGTTTCTGATTTATTTAGACAGCTTATTCCATAATTCCAGGCCCCTACCTGTGACAGATCTATGCTTGGTGTTGACAGAGGGAACAGTTAATCATACTTCCTGCTCAGAATGCAGTACTCTGGTCCCAGAGTATAAAGAAATAGGGTTCAGTAAATATTCAGGTATCAATCTGTACATAATTTTGAAGACAAACATCAGACGTTTAAAATGAATTCTCACCTGGACTGGCAAGCAATACAATCTAATCAAATATGGAATGGCATGATCCCAAGAGCTACATCCTAAGATAAGTTTAGCTGGTGCATTTTGTACATACTGCAGGAGACAAATTTGTGATTCAGGCAAGCCAAGTAGAACAATGTTACAGTAATCCAACTGGCTTATTATCATTGCCTGCAGCACCATTCTAAGATGTGATGGATCCAAGAATGGCTTTAACCTAAGAAGCAACTTAAGCTTAAAACATGCTTTTCGAATTTTCGCATTAGGCTTAAGGCAGAGTCTCAAATTACACCTAAAATTCAGATATCATTTTGAAGAGCAATGTCCGTTCTTGACAGTCAAATAGCGGGGCATGGTATAACCACATCTTTTCCTTCGCACCCAGAGGATACTTGTTTACTAGGGTTAAATTTCATATCATTCTTCAACATCCACTGAGAAAGTCTATACATTCACCATCTGATCTACTGTCTCCTGAAAATCTGATGTCACTGAGAATAATAATGTGATGTCATCGGCGGAGGACAGTGATTCCCAAACCTGATCCTGGAGGCACCCCAGCTAGTCAGGTTTTCAGGATATTCACAACGAATATTCATGAGAGATATTGCATGCACTGTCTCTACTCCATGCAAATCTCTCTCCTGAATATTCATTGTGGACATCCTAAAAACCTGACTGGCTGGGGTGGAAGTTGAAATAGATTATCCCAACTGCATTAAATACATGTTAAAAAGAATAGGGATAATGGAGAGCCCCATACGACAGTGATGGAGCCATGTACATTTCTTCCTCATCCGCTGGTGCACGTGTACCTCTAGTTCTGGTTGTTTCCTCTATTTTTTACCTTATTTTTTATCTGGCAGTCTGCCACTACATGTAGGTTAAAGTTGGAGGAATTTTCTCTGCTGAAGGCAAACTCAGATCACAGCACAGTGCACTCAGCTTTTCATCTCTCTGTGGTAGATAAAATCGTAATTGGCTGATGATAAATGCTTTGATATGCTTGTGAAGTGCTTCAGATAGAGGGGGAAGAGCACCAGACCCTACTGCTAAAAAAGCAGCAGAAAATTTTCCTGAGCTGCCACAGCTCATCACGTGTCGATAGTTACAAATCAGATCGGACTGGAATCCACTCACTCCCAGACAGAGCATGGGGTGGACACGAGTCAGCATTTCTGGGACATAACCTCGGAGGGAATTTGGGATGAAATGAAGGAGATTTTAGACGTCAAGATGAAAATTCTTGATTACTGTAAACTAGATGACAGTAACTAACTGTGATCATTTAAGAGGGTGATGCCATGTGAGTCTGTGAAGACTGGTGCATGGAGGGTAACTTAATTAGAGTGAAGGAGAGGAGAGAGAGAGAGATACGCTGAAGAAGAAAGGGAGGTTGAATTGGTGAAGGTTTGTTGTGCTAATATAAGATGAACTTCAGCAGACAGTTTTCTCTCTGAATCTGAGAACTAGCATCACTCATGTAATTAGTTTGGGGAAGTTACTAGCTCTTCAGCTTCTTGGTGTGTAAAGCCAGCAGTGAGGGGGAGAAAAGCGCGCCAGATTGCTTGGCGGTGACTTGTCAGTGGCATCAGGTTGAAAAGATGATCTCGCTCTCATTGTGTCTCAACTATATTCTTTAAGGCTCGGGATTTGAGAAGGAGCTTTTCCTTTTCTGCCTTTGTCTGCCTGTCATGCACCCACACTATATAATCACACACTACTACACTCGCTGCTGGCGCATGTTCCATGTCATTATTAAGCTTACTAACAAAACAAAAAAAAAAAAAAAGAGAGAAATTCCAGAAGAAGACCAGCAAATGCCTTGCCTCTACCCCATTACAAACACATACACATACTTTATAGCTGAATCTTGTTTGCTAATTACACATATTAATGATTCCAGGTTTTAAGGATCATCTTTTCTTGAGGAATACTGGCAAGCACTCCTCCACAGACATGCCACTTGTATTACACTCACTAAGAACATTACCCTCACCACTGCTGCTGAGCGATATCCCTAGTACTTAACTTTCAAACATAGTATTAACTTGCTGAAGGGATGCTGGCACAGCAGACTCGCCCTCTCTCATCAAATTACCCACTGAACATAGGACACATTCCCCCCCACCCTACAGATCCTATTTGGGTCACCCAAAGTTGGACATCCAAATTTGGGCATGGAGCCCAGATTTGCACACAAACTAGTCAATTGGGTGTTCACAACCAATTATTAATGTTAATTGGCTCTTAATTGCCAATAATTTGGATTTATGCATACCTCTGCCTACACTCTATTCTGTAACGCTGCACACGTAAAGTGTCTCGCCTATACCCAAAAGGGGCATGGCCATGGGAGGGGCCATAGTCAGGTCAGGGGTATTCCAGATATTTTAGGCACAGTTTTATAGAACACCGGGGAAACGAACCCAACTTGCGTGCCAGGATTTACATCGTTTCAGGTCAGGGGTATTCCAGATATTTAGGCGCAGTTTTATAGAACACCGGTGAAATGAACCCAACTTGCGTGCCAGCATTTACATCGTTTCAGGTCAGGGGTATTCCAGATATTTAGGCGCAGTTTTATAGAACACCGGTGAAATGAACCCAACTTGCGTGCCAGCATTTACATCAAGTTTCAGCCAGTGCAAGTCCTTGAGCCCCAAGTTGGGCACAGGAATCTGCTCTAAGCACTATTCTCATGCTCATGCTCTTCTCTTCCAGGGTCCATTCCAGTACTCTTCATTTCTTTCCTCAGAGCAATAGGTTTGATTACCTTGGAAAACTTGTGACACACTAGACTATGACACATATTGAGTCCTCTGTATCAGGTTGTATATTTCAACTGAGTAAATTTACCGCAGAGGTTGAATCTAAATTTATTTCATTACCTTCAGTACTGGAACAGCCTTATGATAATTTGAGTGACAGTAACAACCAGGCTGGTAGTTTAGAAAATTCTAGAAATATGTTGTTTAAGGATAATACAGTGCTGGTTGCAAAGTTAAAGAGAGTAGAAATTGCTTTCAGGTATCACAACCTGAGGTTTCCTTTATATTAAATCTGTAATGCTGCATGAAGTATTGAAGAGATATTTAATAGAACATTTGAAATGATCTGAGGAGGTTTTGCCTCTTGCTATAAGAGCATTTTATGTGCCTACTGAAAGATAGGCAGGGGAGTTTGACACCCTGGTTGACACAGAGGGGACTAATCGAACAGCACCGGCGAAATAGATTGCCGGCGATCTATTTTGCCGGCGCTGCAAACAGCTAGCCAAACCGTATTATCGAAAAAGATGGCCAGCCATCTTTTCTTTCGATAATACGGTTTGGCCCGGCCAAATGCCAGAGTTCGCCGGGTTTGAGATGGCCATTTTTGTTTTTCAGCGATAATGGAAACTAAAAGCAGCCATCTCAACCCCGGCTAAATCCAAGGCATTTGCTCATGGGAGGAGCCAGCATTTGTAGTGCACTGGTCCCCCTGACATGCCAGGACACCAACCAGGCACCCTAGGGGGCACTTCTAAAAATAAAAGAAAATATACAAATAGCTCCCAGGTGCATAGCTCCCTTACCTTGGGTGCTGAGCCCCCCCCCAAATCCCCCCAAACCCACTCCCCACAACTCTACACCATTACCATAGCCCTTATGGGTGAAGGGGGGCACCTACATGTGGGTACAGTGGGTTTTGGGGGGGGGGGTTGGAGGGCTCAACACTTAGCACCACAAGTGGAACAGGTGGGGAGGGGGTGGACCTGGGTCTGCCTGCCTGAAGTGCACTGCACCCATTAAAAACTGCTCCAGGGACTTGCATACTGCTGTCAGGGAGCTGGGTATGGCATTTGAGGCTGGCAAAAAAGATTTTTAGTTTTATTTTTTTAGTGTGGGAGGGGGTTGGTGACTACTGGGGGAGTATGGGGAGGTCATCCCCCATTTCGTCCGGTGGTCATCTGGTGAGTTGGGGCACCTTTTTGAGGCTTGGTTGTGAAAATAAAAGCACCAAGTAAACCCGGCGAAATACTGATTAACGCCGCTTTTTTGTTTTCCATTATCCGCAAAAGCCGGCCATCTGGTAGCCACGCCCATGCCCGCCCATGTCCTGCCTTCGCTACACCACTGACACACCCCCTTGAACTTTTGCCACCTTGGCGATGGGAAAGCGGCGATGGTGTCAAAAAAGCAGCTTTTGATTATACCGATTTTGCCGCTTTTGAGAGATCGCCGACCATGTCCCGATTTATGTCGGAAGATGCCCGGCGATCACTTTCGAAAATAAGCCTGACATGTACTTTAAATCTTACTGCCTTTTCCAAAACATCTCAGAAGTACTAAGACAGATATTTCTGAAGACATTTGCACTGGACCCGGACAGAGATTCGAGACTGCTGATGGTTTCTATAAAATCTTTACAGCTGATACAAAACATAGCAGCAAGGGTCATCTCAGGTCAAAAAATGAGTTTTTCAATGATTTACACTAAGAGCAACAATTATCATTTGGGGTTTTTTTTTCCTAGTGTCAAGTTTAGGACTTTTCATTTTGTTTTTTGGCTTTGTTTTTGTTGTTTTTAAATTTTTGTTTCAGGGCCAACTTCATTAACAGAGTTCTCTATTTTTCAGTAAAGACAACTATTTGCAAAATGTACACACTGGAGTCCTTTTACTAAGCTGTGGTAAAAATAGGCCTTATCACACTCTTGTGCGGGTCTTTCCTGCACGCTAAGGCCATTTTTACTACGGCTTAGTGAAAGGACTCCAGTGTGCACTTTTTCTTAGGACACTTTTTCGTAATATTTAGACACTAAGGGCTTCATTCCAGGGAGTCAAAAAAAATGTGGTAAAGGTAAGGGCCAGCTGTCTGGATTCAGCAATATTTCAAAATGCGTTTTCAGTTGCTCCTCCAGTGGTCCCAATCTCAGCTTTAGAAAGGACATTACATGGCAATGAAGGAATTGATGATCATAAAATGTTCTTGTTTTAAATTTTGGATTAATGACCAAGTGCTAACATTGCCAGTAGCATACAGTCATTTTTAAAAATTACCACATAAAGCACTTATTGCCACTCATTTTGTAGGTGGTATGGGCTCATGGGCTATCTTTGCGGTAATGCAGAATGCTCGTTCTCCGCTTCTGACATGCCCCCTCAAAAAAATTAGAAAAACTTTTACCACACAGTACTCGTGGAGGGGCATTTTCAACATGACATCTAAGTCGGACTTTGGATGTTTTGTGCTAAATGTCCCAAATCCTAATAGGAAATATGGCCATTTTCAAAACAGCAACACATCTTTTTTGTCAAAATTAGCCACATGCATGATGTTTTCATGCTCTGTGCATTTATCTTTTTGGTCCATTGTGAACCCCCCCCCCCCCCCCCCCCATACAAGTGGAAAACAGAAAATTCAGCCATTTGGGATGAAGGAGGAGACAGCATTCTGAGTAGACTGGCCACACAGACATACCTGGAGAGCAATGGGACATCCTAGGGGGCACTGCAGTGGACTTCATATAAAAGGTCCTTGGTACACATCTCACCATTACCCCCTTATCTTGTCTGCTGGGCTCTCCAAAAGCCACCACCTCCAAATGTACACCACTACAATAGACTTTATGGGTGAAGGGGTCACCTATATGTGGGTACAATAAGGTTTTGGTGAGTTATGGAGGGCTCACACTTTCCACCACAAGTGTAAGTGGGATATGGGCCTGAGTTCTCCTCTCTACAGTACACTGCACCCACCATTATACTACTCCAGGGACCTGCTTGCTGCTCTAATAGAACTGGCTATAACATCTGCAGCCGTCATAGAGGCTGGAAAATAATAATTTTATTCACATCTTTGGAGGGGGGAGGGGGTCAGTGACCACTGGGGGAGTAAAGGGGTGTCAGACCTGATTTCCTTCAGTGGTCATCTGGTCATTGAGGGCACCTTTTCATGCCTTATTCGTTCTAAAATCAGGTCTAGACCAAAATGTTGAAGTTTCAGCCCTAGGCATTTCTGTTTTGTTCCATTATGGCTGTAAAACATCCAAATGTTAGGAACGCCTTAATCCCACCTCCAACGTGCCCCTGACATGCCCCCTTATGATTTGGATGCACTGAAGTTGAATTGCATAGATAAACATCTGCAAAACAGGTTTTGAAAATACCGTTTGGACATTTTGAGAAGAAATTCATCCAAATGGTGTTTTGTGACACTCTTTGGACGTGTTTCTCTTTCAAAAATCAGTCCCACAGTGTTTGACGTTACCACAGGATGCCTAAGCGTGTCCCATGGTACTCCATTTTTTGCTGCTTTAGATGCATAGTGCCTGATGCAGCATGGCAAAAGAGCTCCACTATTTGCAAATAATTTGCCATCAAAGAGTGCTCACTATTTGCAAGTAGTCTGCACATAATGCAAATCCTCTATGCAAATAGTGTAAACCCTTGGGGTCCATATTCAAAGCAATTTAAACAACTAGGAAAGGCTCCTGGCCATTTAAAATCACTTGTTCAGGACTATCCAGTGACACTTAACCAGATAGTGTTACTGAATATCCCCTCTAACCGCCTATGCTGAAACTGGCTAGTTCGTGGGTGGTCTAGAGGCAGGGTTAGGACAGCGCAGAAACTTAGCCAGTGAGTGGCATTTTTCAGTCCGCTAAGTAGCTCCGTAACTGCATAAAGCAAAAAGACTGTTCTAACTTTATGTGGCAAGTTAACCAGGCACCAATCTGAATATCAACCGGTTCCCGGTTAACTTCCGGGTCCCTGGTCATATCTGGATATTCAATGCTGGAAGGCCACATGCCCCAGCACTGAATATCTGGGATTAGATCAGTCTGAGTGTGAAGAAACTTTCCCCCCTTTTTTTTTATCTGTATAAAGTCAAATATTGGTGTTTTGCAAGATATGCAGCCAGTATTAATTTTGGGTAGGTTTAGTCTGAGTTTTGATCTCCTCCATCCTGGGTAACAGGCAAACTACCATAAAACTACTAAACTACTTAGTGCAGTTTCATATAGCCTCTCTGTGCGTTAACTGCATATTAGGTGCTAAATGCTCTATAGTAAAGGTTCTTTTGTTCCTGTGCTGGGTATTTTCCTTGTTTGTATTTGTTATTACAAAATATTTTCTTATTTGTATAGAATTTTTGTATATGAACAGAAATCAGTTAAAAACAGAGTTCATACATACATACAAATGAAGGAATGTCCTATGAAAATGAGAGGTTGTGGCAGCCATTTTACGGAGACCGTGGGCATCGTTCCTGCCCCTCCGACCCCACTGGACCACCAAGACATATCCAGGTAGAACCAGGGGGGCCTATTGAGTTAGAAGGGTGGGGGTGGGCACAGTCAGGCCTTCTAACCTTCATGGGGAGGTGTGCTTAGGAGGGAGGTGGGATCAGAAGGGGGACTTCCTTTGACAGATTTAGTACATAAGTATCGCCATACTGGGACAGACCAACAGGCTCATTTTCAAAAGAGAAGGATGCCCATCTTTCGACACAAATTGGAAGATGGGCATCCTTCTCACAGGGTCGCCCAAATCGGCATAATTGAAAGCCGATTTTGGGCGTCCCCAACTGCTTTCCATCGCGGGGATGACCAAAGTTCACGAGGGGGGGGGGGTGTCGGAGGCATAGCGAAGGTGGGTGCAGTGCACTTCAGGCAGGCGGACCCAGGCCCATCCCCCCCTACCTGTTACACTTCTGGTGGTAAATGTGAGCCCTCCAAAACCTACCACAAACCCACTGTACCCACACCTAGGTGCCCCCCTCCACCCGTAAGGGCTATGGTAGTGGTGTACAGTTGTGGGTAGTGGGTTTCAGGGGGGGTTTGGGGGGCTCAGCACATAAGGTGAGCGAGCTATGTACCTGGGAGCAAATTATGAAGTCCACTGCAGTGCCCCCTAGGGTGCCCGGTTGGTGTCCTGGCATGTCCCATTGACTAGCGTAAGTACATAAGTATTGCCATACTGGGAAAGACCTAAGGTCCATCAAGCCCAGCATCCTGTTTCCAACAGTGGCCAATCCAGGACACAAATACCTGGCAAGATCCCAAAAAAGTACAAAACATTCTATACTGCTTATCCCAGTCCAATTTAATAATGATCTATGGACTTTTCTTTAGGAAGCCATCCAAACCTTTTTTAAAACTCCACTAAGCTAACCGCCTTTACCACATTCTCTGGCAACAAATTCCAGAGTTTAGTTACATGTTGGGTGAAGAAAAATGTCTCTGATTTGTTTGAAATTTACTACTTTGTAGCTTCATCGCATGCCCCCTAGTCCTAATATTTTTGGAAAGCGTAAACAGATGCTTCACCTCTGGGAGGGAGGGAGGGATTAGAAGTGAGCTTTTTCTTGGTGTTTGGTGTGGGGTGAGGGGAGAGGGAGCAGGGGAACATAGGGTACTTTGAATTCCTTATGCTTATGGGACCCGCATAAATTCTGACAGCAACTGAGGAATTAGCCCCTGATATTCAATGCCATTTAAAAAAACACTGACTGTGGGCTGAACATCAACCAGAACATGTATAGTTCCTGATCATGCAATATACATGTGTATGTGGCCACACTTAGACATGTATGTATCAAATTTCAGAAAGCAGATCATACAGTAGGAGTCAGTAATGGAGCGGAGTGAAAGTTCTTTTAATACATTTTTGAGGTGGTGTAGACTCCAGGTTTAAATGAGTAGATAGTTGGCTCTTGCATGTGCCTTGGAGCAGCTGCAAAATATGATGCAGGAATTCTTTTAAAAATTTGTGTCTTCCTATTGTAAAAAGCAAAGTCCAAACCACTTCTTGAAATATCTGTGTCCCGGAGAATCTGCATATGTAAATAGCGGTTTTCTGAAATTTGTTATTTACATCTGTATGCAATCTACACAGAGGTGATTCCAAAATGACCTCAGTAATGTCTTTGCATCACTGGTCAAGTGGGTTCATGATGTACTCATTAATTTTTTAGCACACGCACAGCAAACTTGTTTAGTGAGAGTTTTATTACATAAGCCCTATTGGGTCAGAAACACAGTAAGGTCTTAATCAGATATGACGGATGTTTCTTGCTTGCTTCTGGTCAGGTTTTATTCTTTTATGACATCTATTCCTAGATTGCTTAAGGTAACCAGAAAAGTTCATGTCATAAGGGACAGGCTGAGTCACTTCTGCTTTTAACCTGCTGATCTATAGACTTGCAGTTCCACTTTCCCTAAGAACAGCAGAATGACAACTTCAGAAATGCGGGGGGGGGGGGGGGGGGGGGGGTAGATCCAGGGCTGTCCTTGTTTCCTTTATAAGACAGCGCTATCTAGTCACTGTAATATAGGAGGTTCCCTCTGCTAAGACAGCTTTAAACTTCCTTTCTTGATTTACTGTTAATATGAAGCTTAAAACCTCTTTTGGCTTCAGTTTTACTGGAAATGCTAAATCGAGTGATGAAGATTAATTATTTGAGTGCATAGATAGCAGCCTTTCACTAAATTCTAGGAACACTTTTTCCAGTTTTTGCTAACAATCTTAAATTACTCAAATTATTGCATAATACTCCCACTGCCAAACAAGTTCGTTAAAAGCATAAATTATGCCTTAACAGTGACAAAAATGCATGTGCCCCCTATGGCCAATCTCCATTGGTATTTTCTAGTCACCGACTTCCAGAGGTAAAAATAAAATCTAAATGTTCTGGTCCTTGTCTGCATTGATGTCTCATTTTTCACATTAATTTCCATGTCAGATTCATAGAAGGGATGATCGGAACCACAGCAAGTGGAAAGAACACAATTGTCCAACGGAGAATAACAGGGGAAGGAAAGGAGTGGGAACAGAATCAGGCTCTTCAAAACAGACCTGATTTTTTAAAATATATATCTCTGGATATTCATGTTTTTTATATGTTGCATATTTTACTCTGTTGTACATGTTTCATCTATATATTGGACTATGTTTTATTCCTTCATGATTTAAATGTTTATATGTTTACATCCATTTATTTATTTTTGTAGAATCCTGAGGAAGGCACCATGTGTGCCAAAACACAGTACCCTGAGTTGGCCAAGTCCGGATATTCAGAAGCAATTAAGTGCCACTGAATATTCTCTCTGACCACCAAAGCAGCAACTGGCATGGTCTGTGGGTGGAGTGTGGGCAACGCCAGCACTTAACTGGTAAGCAATGAAAAGGCTGTCCTAAATCTGGGCCCTGTTTACTAAGGTGTGCTAGCATTTTTAGTGAGTGCTAAAAATTAGCGTGTGCTAACCATGTAGGTGCCCATAGGAATATTATAGGCATCTACATGGTTAGCATACGCTAAAAACGCTAGTGAACATCTATGGGCTCATTTTTGAAAGAGAAGGACGCCCATCTTTCGACATAAATCATAAGATGGGCCTCCTTCTCACAGGGTCGTCCAAATCGGTATAATCGAAAGCCGATTTTGGACGTCTACAACTGCTTTCCGTCTCAGGGATGGCCAAAGTTCAAGCGGGCGTATCGGAGGCGTAGCGAAGGTGGGACTTGGGCGTGCCTAACACTTGGACGTCCTCGACCCATAATCAAAAGAAACAAGGACGTCCCTGATGAACACTTGGACGACTTTACCTGGTCGTTTTTTTTCTTACGACCAAGGCACAAAAAGGGATGACCTCCCCTTACTCCCCTAGTGGTCGTTAACCCCCTCCCACCCTCAAAAATGTTGATTGCCAGCCTCTATGCCAGCCTCAGATGTCATACTCAGGTCCATCACAGCAGTATGCAGGTCCCTGGAGCAGTTTTAGTGGGTGCAGTGCACTTCAGGCAGGCGGACCCAGGCCCATCCCCCCCACCTGTTACGTCTGTGGAGGAAACAGCGAGCCCTCCAAAACCCATCCCAAACCCACTGTACCCACATCTAGGTGCCCCTTCACCTGTAAGGGCTATGGTAGTGGTCTACAGTTGTGGGTAGTGGGTTTTGGGGGGCTCAGCACACAAGGTAAGGGAGCTATGTACCTGGGAGCAATTTATGAAGTCCTCCCCTAAGGTGCCCGGTTGGTGTCCTGGCATGCAAATCTCTCTCCTGAATATTCATTGTGGATATCCTGAAAACCTGATTGGGTGGGGTGCCTCCAGGACCAGGTTTGGGAACCAATGGGTTAGAGGAAGTTAGGTAAGCTTGCCATCCTTATAGGCTTACCTTTGCTGCATTGCAGTGAAACACTCTGGAACTCTTGCATTCAAATTTTAGAAAGAGTTCCAGGGTGGCTCTCAGTGGCCACACTAATCTTTGTGCCTTTGATAGCCAGAATGGAATAGAGGAGTAGCCTTATGTTTAGACCAGCGAGCTGAGAATTAGAAAAGCTATGGTTCAAACAGATGAATTTCACTCTCTTGCCTCAGGTACAAATTTAGGACCTCATTTAATAATGTACATTGACGTGTTAATGCACATTAACAAGAGTTAAACCCTTGTCATTTGATATTTAGCTAGCGTGATGAACATTTTTTTAAAACACTCACTGCTGCTGTCCAGATTAGACCCAGATATTCAATACTGGGCTATGTCCAGAGACTGGCATTGAATATCCAGATGAGTGGAAATACCCAGAAGTTAAGTAGGATGGCTGCTATTTTAAACCATCCTACTTACCTGGCCAGCTATGCAGGCAATGGCTCTGAATATTGCCATGCACATATAACTTCCAGAACTGCCCTAACTGCACCCAGACTGCCCCAGCTTGGCTTGAAGGATCTCCCCTAATAGAAAGGTTAGATGCTGGGGAGGTTCTGGGACCTAAGACATAGGGGCCCTTTTACTAAGCTGCATAGGCTGCGTCCTATGTGCGTCAATTTTGAATTACCGCCTGGCTGCCGCGTGGCCCGGGCGGTAATTTCATTTTTGATGTGCATCCGCTATGTGCGCCAGAAAATATTTGTTATTTTCTGACGCACAGTGCTAACTGGGCAGTAATTGGCATTGTATGCGTGCTGACGATTACTGACCGGTTAACGCGTGAGGCCTTACTGCTAAGTCAATGGCTGGCGGTAAGGTTTGAGGCCCAAAATGGACACACGACAAAATTTTCATTTTGCCGCACATCCATTTTCATCCAAAAAAAGGCCTTTTTTTCAGGCACTCTGAAAAATGGACCCGTGCATGCCTAGTACATGCATGTATAGCAGCGCAGGCCATTTTCAGCGCATCTTAGTAAAAGGACCCCATAGTTTCTAGTTGTCAGCCAACTGTTAAATGAACGGATAATGTGATCAAAGTGAACTGATAACCCTATCTGCATTCTGCAGTAGGAGCAAGGATAAGGAGAGCTATGTATAGTCCCAGTCACACTCCATGGACCCAGGAGATAAAGAGAGTAAAGCACTACTGATAGGACTTAAGAGACTTTATAAATAGTTGGAAACTTGTTATTTTGTTGACTTTGCTACTGCTGCCTTATAATGACTTTTAAGAGTATCAAGTAAACCTTTGGTTCAGAACAACATATCTGGAGCCAGCTGAGTCAGTCAGTAGATTTATACAAAAGTCTGAACTGATTATTCAGTCTCCTGGAGTATTCCAGTCCTGGCACTGCTCACAAAAATCAATAAATTTGTTTGTGTGCCTGGTTCCCACCAGGGGCGTAGCCAGACCTTAAGGTGGGAGGGGGCCAAAGCCCAAGGTTGGGGGCACATCTTGAATGCCCCCGCACCACCGTCTCGCCTCCTTGCCCCGCCCACCCGCCTCGCCTACCTCTCCTCACAAATACCTTTGCTGGTGAGGGTCCCCAACCCCCACCAGCCAAACCAGGGGCTCGGACGAAATTTGCGGGGGCCCAAGCCCCCGTAGCTATGCCCCTGGTTCTCACCACTCAGAACACACACTAGGCAGTTCCCTAGGTGATCAGCAGAAACTGGGGTTACTTCAGTAAATGAGGCCCTTAGATTGTAAGCCTTTGACCAACCAGAAAATACTTACTGCACCTGAATGTAACTAACTTCGAGCTCCCAATGAAAAGGATGCACAAATTGTATGGTGTCCCAGTCTAAAATCTTTCTAGTCATGGTGGGCTTCCCGGCTGCCTCTCAGGGACTCTTTGTTGATTAAGCTTTATTTATTTGATTTATTAGGATTTGGGGAGCAGAGAAAAAGGAGCAATGTCTAAGTATGACTAGATTCAGAAAGTTGGTTGTCAGAAAATATAGTTGCCACTTACCACAAAAAAGATCATTCAAATGACCTTCGGTATTGTCGCCCATGAATATACGAAAGGCAATTATATAACTGAGCTTTGCAGTTACATACCTTGCATGTATAAGTGCACAGAACTGTATCACTTATGTATGTAAGTGCACTATATGCTATTCTAGAAAGGGTGCATGCTCGTTATGGAATAGTGTGTAGCGCCAATTCCTGCACTGATCTTTGGGTGCCAGAGTCACACCCACTGAAGCCTGGTGTAAATGCTGGTGCCCAAGTTAGGCGTGCTTACCCAGTATTCTATCCCCTCCCATGGCCACGCCCCCTTTGGGGGTACATGCTATGGGAGTTATAGAATAGTGCACAGCCAGATGCATATGTTAGGGAGTGCCAATCAGGGGCGTAGCCAGACCTCAAAATGGGGGGGGGGGTCCAGAAGTTAGGGGGCACATTTTGGCCTGCCTCCCTGCCCCTCCCCCCTTGCTGCAAAGCCACATACCTTGGCTGGTGGGGGTCCCTGACCCCCGCCAGCTGAAGCACTTCTACAGCGCTGCTCTCCTTACCATTTCCTGCCCTGCTTCCCTTCACATTGTGCATGCTCGATTTTAATGAAACTGAGCATGAAGGAAGTGTCATGCATGCTCAGTTTCACTAAAACCTAACGTGCATGCGACAAGAGGGAAGCATGGCAGACAATGTAAGAAGAGCAGCGCTGGAGAAACGCGTCAGCTGGCAGGGGTTCGGGACCCCTGCCAGCCAAACCAGGGGCCCTAGATCCATTTTTGGGGGACCCCAGTAGCTACACCACTAGTGCCAATTAGCATCAATAATTGGTTGTTGGCACCGAGTTATTGATTGATAAGAGATTGTTAACCAATTGTGTACACATCTTGGTGGTGCACACAAATTTGGGCAACATATATAGAATCTGGGGGACAGTGTATAACTTACATGCAGGAGGAGGATGGGGAGCAGCATCAGCTGAGTTGCCACTTAAGTGTGTGACTTACAGAATACTGTAAGATACGTGTGTTGTATACCGCATCTGTTTATGTCTGCAATTGACCTGATGTAAATGGGCATGTTTACATTTAGGCATGCCAATGCGGGTTTACATTAGTATTCTATAACGCAGTGATGGCAAACCTTTCAGAGACTGAGTGCCCAAACAGCAACCCAAAATCTAATTATTTATCACAAAGTGCCAACAGGGCAATTTAACCTGAATAACAGGTGCTGGTACTCATTATGGGCGGGGTCACCACATATGACTCCACCCCTATGATAGCCACACCCCTTACACCAGCCACGGCGCATATAAGCAGACATCATTGTATAGTATAGTATAGTATAGGAGAAAATATAACATGATTTTTTTTCATTATAAATCATTTCTGTAAGCTGTTACAGCTCCAGTATACCGAGTGCAAAATAAGACAGCAGATGTAAATTCTCAAATTGGACATATTCCAAACACTAAAATGAAAATAAAATGATTTTTTCTACCTTTGTTGTTTGGTGATTTTGTTTTTCTATCCATATTGGTCCTAGTCTCTGATTCTGCTGCTCTCTATCTGTTCTCTTAACTCCGTTTTCAGGGCTTCCCTCCCTCCCTCCCAGCAATGGGCTTCCCTCCCTTCCTTCCTCCCTCCCTCCCACCAGGCATCCCTCCCTCCCTCCCACCAAGCACCAGGCAGCACCCCCTCCCTCCCACCAAGCACCGGGCACCAGGCATCCCTCCCTCCCAGCACCAGGCATCCCTCCCTCCTGGCACCAGGCCTCCCTCCCTCCCTCCCACCAAGCACCAGGCCTCCCACCCAGCATCAGGCCGGCCTGCCTCCCACCAAGCACCAGGCCACCCGAGCACCAGGTCGCCCACCCGTCTGCCCCCCTCCGAGCACCAGGGCTCCCCCCTCCAAAATTTAAAAGTCATACCTGGTCGGGGTTAAGGCGGCGTTGGCAGCGGCAGTAAAAAACGCTGGCTCAGCGTGCTTTCAGCCTTCCCTTCTGTCTCTGAAGCGCTGGTCCTGCCCTCACTTCCTGTTTCCGCAAGGGCAGGACCAGCGCTTGAGAGACAGAAGGGAAGGCTGAAGGTGTGCCGAGCCAGCGCTTTTCACTGCCGCTGCCATTGCTGATGCTGACTTAACCCCGACCAGGTATGACTTTTACATTTTGGAGGGAGGGCCCTGGTGCTCGGAGGGGGGGGGGGGTGAATGGGCAGGCGATCTGGTGCTCGGGCGGCCTGATGCTGGGTGGGAGGGAGGCCTGATGCAGGTATGACTTTTATTCGGAGGGGGGCTGGAACGGCGATGGCGCACGTGCCAACAGAGAGGGCTCTGCATGCCCTCTCTGGCACGCGTGCCATAGGTTCGCCATCACTGCTATAACGGAATCTGGGTGCCCAGATGCCCTTCTAGAACAGGCACTTCCCCCCCCCCCCCCACATCATTGGACATCTAAAAAGAGGTGCCCATTTATAGAAGTCACCAATGTGATTTCAATGTACTGTAAGTTCATCGGAGTGCTGCTGTGCTGATTGTCATCAGAACCCCTAGCAGACATCTTACCTATAAAGTAGGAATGGTATTCTCTCAAGAAAAAGTTATAAACAGGTATCATGGGCATAAGATACACAACTTCTATTTAAAAATAAAACAGGTACGAAGTCAAGTATTTTAGACTTAGGAATAAGATCATGGGAGATAGTAATGAAGGCAAAAAAAAAAAAAAAAAAGCAGAGCAGGACCTGAGCCTCTACGTTCGTAAACACAGTCAGAAAAGAAGTAGAGGATAGAACAAATGACGATCAGCCTTAGGGATGAAGTCTTCAATTCTTTAATGAAAGCACCAGTGTGATATCACTCTGGTGCTTTCATTAAAGAATTGAAGATTTCATCCCTAAGGCTGATCATCGTTTGCTCCATCCTCTACTCCTTTTCTGACCCAGATAGTAATGGAGCCAGGGAGCAGGCAAGTTTATATCTGAAAGAATTTAGCATTTGAAGAATTTAATATAGTTGCTAAAGTAGTGGCAGAATAAGAGAATGACAGAGGAGAGACAACCTACAATAGAATCAGGGAAAACAGGGGATGACGTGAAACAGGGAAAGAAATAGAAGAAAAACATTTTTAACTCCACAGACTTATTTTTATTAGAGGAACTTGTTCCTTAGTGTGTGCCACTGTTTTATAATCCCACCTGATAAATGGTTGAAAAGGGTCAGTTACTTCTCTGGTAACATGCCCTATGACTGGACAGCAGTGGCGTAGGAAGGGGGGGCGGTCCGCCCTGGGTGCACGCCGCTCAGGGGGTGTCGGCTCCGCTGGTTCCCTGCTCCCTCTGCCCCGGAACAGGTTACTTCCTGTTCCAGGGCAGAGAGAGCGGGGAACCTGCGGAGCCGACGCAGCTCCCAGCGACGTGCACTCGGGGCGGATCGGCCCCACTTTCCTATGGTAGTAAGAATGCACTCCGGGGGGGGGATGCGCTCCGGAGGGGGCGCCGAGGGGGGAGGGTGCACCGTGCTGCACCCGGGGGGGGGGGGGCGCGCAGCGGCGACCCGCCCTGGGTGTCAGCCACCCTCGCTACGGCACTGCTGGACAGTGCCGTGTTATTGCCCTCAGCATCCACTGAGCCCCGGATGAAGTTGGGACACTGAAGCAAGGAGAAAACATTCTCTTCTCCATGAACTTCTGTACATACAGGTGTCTGTCTGTGCATGTCTAGATTGTGAGCTCTCCAGGGACAGCAAAAATACCGGCTATATCTGACTGTACACCACTTGTGTAGCTTTTAGGTTTGCAGGTGGTATACAAGAAATTAAATAAAATACGTAGGCATGGGATGAGAGAAAGGTGGATGTGACACAAGAATGCAGTTTTTGTGAACATTTCATAGAACAAGATGTATTCCTCTCCCCTCTCCCCAATTTTACGTGGAGGGGCATTTTTGAAAGGTCGTCCAAGTATGAATTAGGCCGCCCTCGTGAAGTCGGCCAAAATCAGGTAGGTATAATCGAAAAATAGTATGGACGTCCTTAGACATTCCATTATTGCAGTGCGAAACGCCCAAATCAGGGACGTCCATCTTCCAGAATCGCCAAAGGATGCCCCTAACATTCACTCTTGCCAACATTTGTCATATGGTCCTTCGGCGGTTTTACGAGAAAGACGTCCTTATTGCTATGGACTTCTCTGATGTATCTGGTTGTTCCACGAGTACAGTGCAAGTAGTTGATGACATCCAGGTACGGGAAATATAAAGAATATTAATGTGCAAAAAACAGTAACAAAGACATGTTTCTTGCAGCACTGCCGAAGGAAGTCCATCGATTATTGGATTTGGGCGACCTTCTTTCAAGGGGATGCCCATGTGCCTTTTGCGTCGCTTTTTGGACGCCCTTCTCTTTCGAAAATGAGCCTTATAGTGTACCAAAAGTTGTTGCTACTTTGTTGCCTAACCTTTGCCATTCAAACAGACGTTAAGTGCTAAAACCAGGGTGAAATGGGCACTTAGATGCTACTCTATAACTTGGCATGTAACTGTTCATGGTTTATTTTACTTGATATACCACTTTTCCTTTAAAAAATAACACAGCAGTTCACAATATATAAAATATATTGTTCTAGCATGTAACTGCAAAGGGGGCATTCACATGGGAGGGGCATGGAAGAGTCATGGGCATTTTAATTAGTTAAGCATACACTTTACTGAATACTGTCAGTTAGGTCCATAGTCTGCTATTGAGACAGACATGGGGGAAGCCACTGCTTGCCCTGAGATTGGCATGGAATGTTGCTACTAATTGGGTTTCCGTCAGGTACTTGTGACCTGGATTGGCCAGTGTAGGAAAAAGGATACTGGGCTGGATGGACCATTGGTCTGACTCAGTATGGTTGTTCTTATGTTCTTAACCTCTGCATTTACGCACATCCATTTTTAGATGCCACAGAGCAAGTATAACAGATTACGCCTAAATGTAGGCACCTAATTGCTGGTACTATTTAATGGATTAGGTTCACAAATTTGCTATTATAGAATTATTATTATTATTATAGAATAGTAGCTTGGAGTCTGTCATTTACTGCCCTTTACAGAATTGCCCTCAAAGTGTTCAGAGAATCAGCATGATAATAATGCCCTTATTTTTCCAAAAAGAGAATTCATTAGGCTTTTGAGGAATTCCACCTTTAAGTCTGAACTGGAAGCCTGGCATGCCGTTCTTCTGCAATTCATTCAGACCATACAAGGTCCCATTTGTTGGAATGCTTTTCCTGTAGAATTATGTTTGAAGCTTGACTTGTTGCTCATTAGAAAATAGCCACTGAACGAGAGACTTCTTTTTAAGGTGATTTGAGACTTTTATTTGATGAAGATTTTGATTGTGCTTTATGAACTTATTTTTTTATGCTCCTTACATTTTTAGACAGTTGTAATGTAAATTATTGATTTTATTTTTATATTGCTTTAAATTATTTTAATTTATTGTGGGTTTAAAAAAAATTATTTTAGGGTTGTTTTATTGGAAAGCATTTCTTATGTGGTTCAACTGCCTATAACAAGAGATAGGAAAGTCCACAAGCCTGTTAAATAAATAACAAATGGTTCCACAATATTCTTAATAGTTCTTCCTTTCTTTCTTCCCATTCTTCTTTCTTCATCTTTCACAATCCTTGTCCTCTTTCTCCAATTGTTTTTACCTCTTCTTCCCTTCCCTCCCTCATCCTGTGCTTTCATACTTTTTTTTCTTCCCCTTTTCCTCCTCCTCCTCCTCCTCGGAATGGTTAACCTTGAGGGGCTCCTGCTGAGGAGGTGTGCACAGCACCCTTTTATCTCTATCTCCTTTCGTGCGTGTGTGTGTTTCTCTTTTGCCTTTTTTTTTTCTTCTTTCCCTGATGCACACATTAGTCGGCACTGTGCTGCCTGTGAAAAGCCTTCCTTCTCCTTCGCCCATCCTCCTCCCCTCTCTCTCCCCAGACCCAGCGAGCCGCGCTGCTTAGCTTTAATGAATGCCGGGGCCAGGAGGACGCGCTAGATGGCTTAAAAGAGCTGCTCCCTGACTCACCCGGATGCCGCACACGTTTCTGCCTCTCCCAGAGCCCCGGCTGCTGCTTTTCTGCTGCAGCCCTTCAGAGAGGCAGCACAGCATCGGCGGCTCTTCTCTGTTCACATGTGGAGGCTTTTGACCGATCCGGGAGGAGGCAGCCGGATGGCCACCCTGTGAGGAACCCATGACACGGATGTGGGGAGCCAGAGCGCGGTATAAATCACTTATTACACGGCTCCTTCCCTGTGCTCGGCGCGGGGACACAACTTTACTTTGCCTGTTGGGGTGGATCTGCGCTCGTGGAGGACGGAGCGAAGGAGAAGGTGAGTTAATGCTTTATTGATGATGCCAATTTCTGGAGCTATGGAAGCGGGATGAAGAGGAGCAAAGAGGGAGGGGACTAAGTAACATTTGAAATAGAAGGTTTGAGGTTGGTTTTTTTTAAAGGAGAATGACACTGTTGAAGCCACCCTACTTCAGAGTTAAACCAGGCGGTTAGGACTGGTGGATTAAAGATACAGGGGTGAAGGAGGGTCAGATGGTGGTGTGAAAGTTCAGATGTCATGACAGTATTTCTTATACAGGGGGTTGCTACAAAATAGTGCTGAGCAGTGAGCCCAGTTTAGGTGCCCTCCTTGACCCCTGCCCTCTCAGCCCACCCTTCTGTTCACTCTCATGCTTCCTGTTTCGTCCCCACCACCACCTCTTGACTTGAAGAATTACTTATGATTAGTGCAAAATGGCTATTAATTATTGTCCAAAGAATTGTCGGGGTGGGAGGGGGAGCATGGTTACTTACCTGTAATGGAGGTTCTCCGTGGACAGCAGGATCAGTCCTGGGAGGGGATGAAGATGCCCAGTGATGCTTATACCCTCTTAGGCAGGAATGCTCATTAGAGTTTAGAAGTCTATTTTTTTCAGTGTGTGTATGTTGGGGGAAGCACCTTTTGTATGTTTTCTTTTCAGAAACAAAATCTCACTGTATAATTTTTAATGCACCCATACAAGTCCAAATAAATAACACCAACCAAAATAAAATAAAACAGGCAAGGCAGAACTCAGCAAGAATTGAAAGTGGAGGGAAAAGGATGAAGCAAAGAGGACAGCTGGCTACATACCTTAGATAGTAGAAACGTTTTGTGTCTCTGTTTGCTAAGAGACAATAGACAGACACACACACAGAAATGTTGGGCTTCTAAACAGGACACGAGTTTTGTTTTAATTGATTTCATAGAATGAGCAACTCCCATCCCAGGCTAGTTGGTCAGCTACATGTGGGTTACATGCAGACCTTCTGTCAGCTCGGCTTTCCCTTTTACTCCTTGGCTGGTTGCCTCTGGCATGTGTGTGGTGGTGGTGGGGAGGTATGAGGGAATCAGAGGTGCTGAGATGTGGTATACAGGTGTGCAGGTGTGATACTGCCAGAAGTGCAGCATGAACTTAACATTTAGGTAGGACTTGTGAATATTTATCCCATAGGTAAATATATCACAATATACCAAATACAGGAGGAACCTGTGTTGCTGGTTGCAGTGCTGCAAGGCACAGCGTTTCCATGGTCTGCTGTGGCATCTGTGAGATTTCAGTGACAATGCAGGGAATGAGCTGCTCATGCTGTACACTGCACACAAACTCTCCTTGAGTAATCTGGAGTTTTTGTGTGCTATACGGCACTGTGACCCACTATCCCAAACCCCTTTGTAAGCACGGAAAATTCCATGCCCTAGACTAGTGCAGAACACCCTTCTATGAATTAATTCTCTGGTAAGCAAGAAATGATTAAAAAAAATCCTTTTAAGTATTCCGCAGCGATGGGATGGCGATTTGACAGGTCTTTCCTATCTGATCTCTTCATGAATAGCAAACAGCTACGCCAGGCCTGGAGAGTGATTGCATGGTTAGACTTTAGTTACAACACACCAAGAGAACTCCGAGAACATGAGTTCAAATTCATGCCGTGATGTTAATGGGCGACGAGACCTTGGGTGCATCCCTTTATCTCACCATGCTTTAGTTTAACAGCTGTCATTTGGTAGGAATAGTGACATTACTCCTCTCATTGGAAAGTGTCATGCAGTGTGCAAGGCACATTTCATCCGAGAGGTTACTGCCTGCATGTTTCTGAAGCGCAATGATTGTAAAGTGTGTTGGGATTCAGTTTGGATCGGATGACAGGTGCCGTAGGAATACTAATTTTGCTCTTCTTTGTTAATGGAATGCCCTTGGATGATTTTAAACTGGCTTCCTAGCTGCAGGAGAGAAATCTGCCTCAGGATTAGGATATCTATCGACGGGTAGGTATTGATTGTGGGTTGTTCCATATCGCGATCCACTGTGCCACGCTGAAACCAGGAGTGTTGACAATTAGAAAAATCCTAAGACTTCTGCTTTTCTGTACACATCATATGCTGTGTTCAAGATAAGCACTACTATGGGGGAAAAGAGTTCATTTTCTTCTTTTGGAAGATGTAAGGCTGCTGACTCATGCCCGTGCTCGAATCCAATGCAATGGGTAAACTCAGGTGCACTGTGGGCAGCTTGGTGCATGTTTCCTAGCACTGCCAGCGTACCTCAGCCCTGACTTGTACTCATTTCCTTTTTCTAGTATATGAAGGAAAGGGGATGGGACTTGATATACCACCTTTCTGTGGTTACAATCAAAACAGTTTACATATAATATACAAGTATTTGTTTTATACTTGGGGCAACGGAGGGTTAAGGGACTTACCCAGAGTCACAAGGAGCAACAATGAGAATCAAACCCAGTTTCCCAGGGTCAAAGTTAGCTGAGCTAACCACGAGGCTATTCCTCCACTCCATGGAACACTTCTTGGAAACCTCAGTCCTGACTTGCAGTGCCCCTTGCTAGCTTTAAATGGGTAATGGGTCATGCATTTGATAGGCTGCCTTTTCTATGATATAACCAAAGCAGTTTATATATTATATACAGATACTTTCTCTGTCTCTAGTGGGCACGCAGTCTAAGCTTTTGTACCTGGGACAATGGACGGTTAGGGTTTGCCTTTGTACTCGAGTCATAACTGGTAGCAACACCCCTAACATAGTAAATGATGGCAGAGAAAGACCTGAACGGTCCATCCAGTCTCCCCAACAAGATAAACTCATTTTACATGGTATGTGATACTTTACATGTATACCTGAGTTTGATTTGCCCTTGCCATTCTCAGGGCACAGACCGTAGAAGTCTGTCCAGCACTGTTCTTGTACTAAAAGTTCTGAAGCTAATGTCGAAGCCCCTTAAAATTTGCACTCCAGCCCATCCATATCTATGCAGTTACGATCAGGGCGTAGACCATAGAAGTCTGCCCAGCACTGGTTTTGCTTCCCAATTACCAGCGTTGCCACCCAATTTCCGCTAAGGTTCCGTAGATCCATTCCTTCTAAACAGGATTACTTTGTGTTTATCCCACACGTTTGAATTCCATTACCGTTTTCATCTCCACCACCTCCCGCGGGAGGGCATTCATGTATCCACCACCCTCTCCGTGAAAAAAATACTTCCTGACATTACTCCCGAGTCTGCCCCCCTTCAACCTCAATTCATGTCCTCTAGTTCTACTGCCTTCCTGTCTCCGGAAAAGGTTTGTTTGCGGATTAATACCTTTCAAATATCCCTGTTTCTCCTTTCCTACATGTTCAGGTCAGCAAGTCTCTCTCTTTGGAAGGGAGTCACCTTCACTAAATCCTTTCTAGAAATGCTCTTACTCCAAAGTTCTTCACTGGAAAACTGACGCATCGTATCCTATTCTTGCCCCTCTTTCTCTCTCTCTCTCTCTCTCTCTCTCTCTCTCAGTGTGTGCATGCATTCATCCGTCTGTCTCTCTGTCAAGTGAAGCAGCACAGTTTTGCAAAGAACCTAAGGTGACAAGCCTATGAACTGGCACCTCAGTCTAGGCTCCCCAGTGCCCTGCGCTTAAAGTCAATGCTAAACGTCAATTCTATAGTGACACTTGGTGCCAAGATTGCATTCTAGAATACTGGTATAAGTTGGCATACCTAGGTGCACCAAGTGACGCATGTAGTTTATAGTACTATATAGACCAGTGGTTCTCAATCAGTGTGTTGGGACACACTGATGTGTCATGAAGAGGTGAGAGGTGTGTCACCAAAAACTGAGCATAGACAACAACCATCTGTGCCTGCAAGTGGGGAAGAACAGAGAATCAGGTGCTTGAAATCTCCTTAAGTGGTCCCAACTTCTCCTTGCCCGCTACCTCCAATAATAACTATGGTCAACAGGCCCAGATGGAAATGTTGCAGGTCTGTGTTCATGAGATATGTTCAGTAAATAGTAGTATATTTGCAGGGTTTTGTATTACTTTACTCATTGTATCTGGCACTGGAGGGATTTTGGTTTGCTGTTACTCAGGTAACACCAGAATTTGAATATATATAAAGTCTGTGTAGACCCTCAAATGGCTAAAGATTTTTGATGTTGATAGTAAGTTTAGTGTGAATTTGCCCACCATTCAACCTCAAATCAAATCCCACATTTCTCACTGATGCTATTACATTTTATTTATTTTTTTCTCAAAGACGTATTCATGGCAGTGGCGTAGCCACGGGGGAGACTGGGTCCCCCAAGGTCTGATGGTTTGGCTGGCGGGGGTCCCAAAACCCCACCAGCAGAAGCTTTCCTGTGGCAATATTTGCCATCCTGCTGCATGCCCTGCTTTTCCCCTCCCCCGTGCACATACTCATTTTTAATGAAGTTGAGCATGCACGAGCTTCACGCATGCTCTAATTCCCTAAAAACAAGCATGCGCACCAGGGCGGGGAAAGCGGGGCAGGCAGCACAATGGCAAATATCGCTGCAGGAAAGCTTCTGCTGGCAGGTCTTAGGGACCCCTGCCAGCCCAGGTATGTGGGGTTACAGCAGGGGTTAAGAGCAGCGGGGAGGCACGGCAAAATGTGCCCCCCCCCCCCCCCACACACTTTGGACTCATGCCACCTCCCAAATCAAGGTCTGGCTATGCCTCTACTTTAATTTTAGCAGTTTACAAAGCAACTAAAGTAAATTCTCTAAGAATATTTTGTATTTCTCCTGCATGATTTTTAACAACAATGAGATTTTTGGTTCGGGTGTGGATGTGGTTTTCAGTGTCACATATATGAACAACATCTGTCAAGTGTGTCACAACAGAAGAAAGATTGAAAACCACTGCTATAAATTAAGCACATACTGGGCAGACATGCCCATGTGTACTCCTCCCTTGCAGTTAGGCACTATGTGACCCTTTGACTAAGCAGTGGTAAACCCATCGCAGGCTTACCGTGTGCCAATCCAGAACTACTGCCAGCCCAATGTGGGTGCCGGCAGTTAGTTCCACCCCCAGCGCACGCCATTTCTGGCGCTAGGGAAAATAGGTCCCTATTTTTTACCGCAGCACTTACCTGGCGGTAATCGGGCAGTGCCGCGCTCTGCCTGGTTACCTCCGGGATAGTGTGGGAGCCCTTATTGCCACCTCAGTGGGTGGCGGTAAGTGCTCCCCCCCACGTGGCCACGTGCAATCTTACCGCGTGGCCATTTCTTTTTTCAGCCTTTTAACCTGCTGCGGCAAAAACGGGGCATCTAGTTCGCCTTTGTAAAAGGACCCCCATGGGCACCTGTCAATTAAAGGCACCTTTGATGCATCTAAGTGGTGACTACCTCGAGGTGCTACCTTATAGAATTGCCCCCTAAGATTTTACCTGTCAAATATATTACAGTAACAGCTATCTTGGTGAACTTCAACCTAGATCTGCTGTCTTCTGACACATTTAAGCCCTCACGTAGCTCTGCCTATGTATCTCAGTCCTAATTTTCAGCAACCCTTGACATTCCATGCAACTCTAGCAATATAGCTCTGTCTGATCTGCATGATATATACAACTTCAGTCCTGCATGTCTTGAACAAAAGTTTGCCAAAGACCACATTGTGGAGGGGAGCTGATTTAATAAAGACTGTTACTGCTGTGCATGTACACAAACAACCTTTTCTGTGCACACTAAATAGTGGGTTAGTCATTAATGAGTTATCAAAAGTGTAAATCACGCAAGCATATGCACGCTGCTAATTAGTAGACATGCACCTCTTAATTAACAAAAACAGTCACAAATTCTCTATAAATTTAGCACCACCTCAGGGGGAGGGTGATAAATGTTAGCAACATTGGCAGTCTAATATTTAATATAGGGTTGTCACTTCTGTTTCTCACTCCAGGACTAGAACAGAAGAGCCCAACCCTTCCACCTGCTCCCCTCCTAGTTCATAGCAGAAGACTTCCCCAAGACTAACTGACGCTCTTGCTACCTTTGATCCACTGTAAATACTCTTCTGCTATTTCCATCCAAATAAATAACACCAACCAATTGACTGTTAAAAACACCATATTCAATCAATAAATATGCTATGCACATAAGACACACACATTAAGAGGTGAGACACACACATTAAAAGGTGTCTTGGAACCAGTCAAGGTATCGTTACATACCCTTAAGGTGTTATTTTCCATTTCACCCATGCTAAAGCCCAAGGTGTAATACTGCCAATACATAAACACTTATAGCCTCTTTAAGATAACTATTGATGCATATCTTTTTAATTGTTTGAGTTTTACCTGGATGTATTGGCAGTATTAAACCTTAAGGGTATGTAACGATATCTTGACTGGTTCCAACAACACCTTTTAATGTATTTATTTGTGTTATGTGTATAGCATATTTATATATACTTTTCAATTTGTTAATTTTAAGTTCATGTTATACTAATGAATAATAGTAATTTTAACAATCAATTGGTTTTAAGTTATACTTATGTATTATGTTTCTGTTTTTTTTTGGTTTATGTTTGTTATGCTATGTTTTTATATGTTTATTAGTATAATTATCGCCTCTGAAGCAGCCTTGCTGGGCAAAACATGGCCATGCCGGGTGCCTTTTTATCTGGCTTTCTACAATAAAGGCTTTTTTATCTACCTTCACAGTGTCTGCTTGTTCAAGTTCTCTTGTGGCTCTAAGGTTGCATGCCAAATAGTGCCACCTAGTGGAAATTCATAATATATCAAGCCACTTAGGGCCCTGTTTACTAAGCAGCGTTATAGGTGCGTTAACATTTTAAACGTGCGTTAACCATGTACGTGCCTGCAATATCCCTATAGGCGCCTACATGGTTAGCGCCCGCTAACTGTAGACATGCTAAAAGCACTAACGCACCTTAGTAAACAGTTCCCTTTGAGATGACTTTCTACAGGGATCAAGGGGCAAAGATAGGGGATCAGAGTCAGGGATGGCCTTTAATACCGCTTGGGTGGAGGGAGGAGAAATTAGAGACCGAGTGATCTCTGGTTTTGTTCTGGAAGAGTGGATAGAAGGATTAGAGCCCAAGTGGCTTTACTATCATGGGGGTGAGGCAGAGGTTTTGTCGGGCTCCAAAGGGGCTTATTTTATGTCAAGAAGAGGGAAGCATTCCCCATGTTAATTGGTCTTTGTAATAGGTGATGCAAGTTTGGAGGATTTTGATATGCTGTGCAGATGCTACAAGCCTCATGATCCCTTTAGCAAGGGGCTTTTAGCATGTGTGTATCATTAAGCACTGACTGATATATTAAGCATTTCCTCATAAACACAAAATGAGAAAAACCTATTAGTACACCAGGCCCTTAGTGACTACACTGCTAGTGGCTGAAAAAGTTTGTGGCTCCTTAATGGCTCAGTCCCGAAGTATATTAAACTCATTTTCATTGTAATGTGAATCTAAATGTAATCCCATTCTTGTGAATAAATTCACCCCATTTGCTGCCAAGCTCTCAATATGTAGCAGATTTTGAGGCGTTGACCTGCCAAGCTCAGGTCATTAGCCCTGACTCTTTTCAACATTAGCAGATTTCCCCGTGTGGCATATTCCTGATCTCCCAGGCAGTTCAACTTGCAACTCATTCCACCTACTTCAAAAATGCAGCTGCAAGGAGTTCCAGGAGCTGACAGAAAAGGATTACTTTTTACTCTGCGGCTCTCTTCCTCATGTGGCATCCTCCAAGCAGCTTGTCATTTTGTAAAGCATTTTCTATATGCAATGCACGTGTTACATGTGGAAAATGACTCTTATTAAATTGTGCAGGGATAAAACATGCACATGCTGACATGAGCACGTGTGTGGTTACAGGGTCTGCATGTAGCCATTTCCGGGGGGAGCAGAGTTGCAAGCCTTGGGTGAATTTCTTCATAAAGGTGGTTATCAAATCCCAATAAATGAAATAAATGTATGCAAACTTTATGAAGTGTATATGCAGTTCTGAAATTATGCACCAGTTCTGCGTCCAGTTTATAGATCAGATTAAGAATGAGGAGAACAAGATCCTCACGGGCAACAAACAGCAAAAATAGAGCTAGGTCCAAAACAAAGATAAAAAACCAAGAAATCTACCGGTATTTATTCTGAGTTGAAGATAAAAAGTCCTGTAACGAAGTGAGAACTTGTGACTGAAGAAGCATAACTCGACATGGCTGTGTTTCAGCACAGGTGCCAAATAAATACCAAACTGCAAAAACTGGAGAAAAAAAGGAAAGGACCCCTGGGTAAAGAGCACCATGAGGGAAAAGTAAGGGTAGACCAAATGACTTCCAGCAACCGGGTGTAAAACAATCAGAATTTTATTGACAAAGCAGGGAACCACCTACCTCAAAGGTGAAAATGCTCTGTGGGCTACAATCCATAATGGAAAAGACTGAAGAGACATGCAAATCCAGCAATACAAGAGTCAACACTGGGTATTCCCACATTTTATTGCTCATCCTCCAGTGCTAGAAGTGGTTTTATTTCCATGTTCTAGTTTCTGATTCTCTGTACCTTTCTTTCTGAGTTCAGAAAATCCTCAGTTATGACCCTTGTACTGCATGTCTCTAGTCTTTTCCATCTTGGATTGTAACTGACAGAGCATTTTGACTCCTGAGGCAAGCGGTTCCTCACTGAAACACCGGTCCCGTGTCGGGTCTCTTCTAAATTTGAATGCTTTGTCAATACATTTTTGAATGTTTTATGCCTGCGTGTTGGAAGTCATTTGGTCCACCTGTACTTTTCCCTCAAGGTCAGCATAGGTGCCCACATCAGGAGTCCAATGCACTATAATCTTCCCACAGACTTTGAAGAACAAGCCCACTTGCAGCTTTGTGACTGCCTACTAGAACCTGATTGGCAGGAACCCACTACTCACGCTGAGGATAGGGTCCTATATATGTGTGTAATCTCCTTAGCTTACAGTCTAAGGCAGTGGTTCCCAAACCTGGTCCTGGAGGAACCCCAGCCAGTCAGGTTTTCAGGATATCTACAATGAATATTCATGAGAGAGATTTGCATGCAGTGGAAGCAGTGCATGCAAATCTCTCTCATGAATATTCATTGTGGATATCCTGAAACCCTGACTGGCTGGGGTGCCTCCAGGACCAGGTTTGGGAACCGCTGGTCTAAGATGTTTTTGTACCTGGGGCAATGGAGGGTTAAATCAGTGGCGTTCCTAGGGGGGGGGGCTGACACCCGGGGCAGATCGCCGATGCGCCCTGCCCCCCGGGTGCAGCGCCCCCCGGAACAGTGCGACGCAGCCCCCCCGGCAAAAGAACCCCCGATCCCCCGGCGAAAGAACCCCCACCACGGGTGCATGCCGTTGGGGGGGGGGGGTGCCGCGCGCCTGTCGGCTCTTCGTTTTCATGCTCCCTCTGCCCCGGAACAGGAAGTAACCTGTTCTGGGGCAAAGGGAGCATGAAAACGAGGAGCCGTCAGGCGCGCGGCACCCCCCCCCAGCGGCGTGCACCCGGGGTGGACCGCCCCCCCTTGGTACGCCACTGGGTTAAATGACTTGCCGAGGGTCACAAGGAGCTGCAGTGGGAATTGAACCCATTTCCCTAAGATCTCAGCTCACTGCGCTAATCATTAGGCTACTCCTCCACTTTTCCCAAAGATGGTCACATATATGCACACATACAGGTGTATACGCTAGTATTCTAAATATTTATGTGCATTAACCATATGCATGTGATAACAACTTCTTTATAGAATAACTCCCAGAACGGGTGCTTTTCTGGGCATTTTACATAACATAGTAACATAGTAAATGACAGCAGATAAAGACCTGAAATGCCCTATTATGAAATTATCCCCTAAAAGACCAGACAAAATGGGTTTGGGGGGGGGGGGGGGGAGGATGCTTTGTGGTGATGCCCGTTAAGTTGGAAACCCAGGTATGACTGAAGCTCCCCCTAGTTCTTTTTTTTTTTTTTAATGTTCCCTGCTTCCTGTGTGGAAAACAGAAGACAGATCATCCCAAGTGTTTTATAATGAATTCATTTGTGCTTTGGACTATGGATGCGTGAAAAGCCTATTTCCTGAAAAAAAAATTAAATTCACCTTTTCACAAAAGCATGCATTATAGGTTTCAAATCTTTTGTGCAATCAAAACCCAGTATGAAATTCCTCTTTTCACCTCACTTTCATAGAGCGAAAGACAAAAAGAAGCTTCTCTTTATTTTAATGTGTCTAAACCTACACGTATAGCTCTAAGATTAGTCATTTGCAAAGCTCATGATGAGACCCCCTGTATTATAGGATAAATACACAATGAATGTAAGGGGCGTGGTGGACCAATGAACCGATTCCTGCTTAATTGTGCATTAATCCTACCCTGCCTAGGAACTGTTCTCTCTCTCTCTTTATCCTTTGGAGATAGTTTTGAGTTTAAAAAGGGCCATTTTGTGCAACCGGGAAGGCAAAGCAAAACATTTTAGAAAAATAAGAGACATTGCTCCCTCAAAAATCACCATACTCTATTTCCTGCATGTCTCACTTTCAGAAGGGAGGTTTTGCATGTCTCCAGTTTTGGTGGTAGTACTACTACTACTACTTAACATTTCTAGAGCGCTACTAGGGTTACGCAGCGCTGTACAAATGAACAAAGAAGGACGGTCCCTGCTCAAAGGAGCTTACAATCTAAAGAACGAAATGTCAAGTTGGGGCAGTCTGGATTTCCTGAGTAGAGGTGTAGTGGTTAGGTGCCGAAGGCGACATTGAAGAGGTGGGCTTTGAGTAAGGATTTGAAGATGGGCAGGGAGGGGGCCTGGCGTATGGGCTCAGGGAGTTTGTTCCACGCATGGGGTGAGGCGAGGCAGAAAGGACGGAGCCATCACTAATTTGCTTGCATCTCATGCCTGTCACCAGGATATCTTAAGGGAAACACTTTAATGGTAGTGACATGCCTCAGTCCAGCGCAAGAAATGGAGAGTTAAGGCAAATTCATCAAGAATAGTATACTGCATGAGAGATAGTGCTTGTTAACCTTTATTACTTCAGAGTGCACTAATGCATAAAAAGAATGCTCAGTGACAGCAAAGCAAATGGAGCTCTTAATTTACGAAATAACGTTTACAGACATATAGGTTATGATGGTGCAAGTTAATGGAGGTCACCTTCACCATAGTACTCACCGCAAAGAATTTAATTTAATTTTGGCACTTCTATTCCTCTTAGCCTAAACAGTGATCTAGATGGATTACAACAAATTCCGTACAAAAAAAGCACACTGCACAATAAATCCATAATACAAAACAAAAAATAATTTCTACATGTCAATGAAATTAAAATCAAACCTACATACCATGGGGCTGATTTTCGAAACAGAAAAATGCCAAAAAACCCAGCACAAAGTGGCAGATAGACGCAAAAACGTCCAAATCACTGTTTTCAAAACTAATTTTAAAGATATTTTTCTATGCTGTTCATCTAAATTTCAAGGGGGCATGTTAGTGGCATGTTTTGGGCAGGATTAGAGCAGGCTTACAATGTGGACGTTTTCTGTGATTATAGAACATTATAAAAATGTCCAGTTTTAATAACGACTACGTGCCAAAAAGGTGCCCAAACTGTCCAGGTGACGACTGGAGGGATAAAGGCATGACCCCCCCCTTAATCCCCCTGCCAAGAGGTGAAAGGACAGTACATACCAGGCTCTATGACAACTGCAGATAGAATGGCCATTCCTCTTAGAGCAGCGAGCAGATCCCTGGAGTAGCCTAGTGGTCGGTGCAGTTGACTGTAGAGAAGGGGATCCAGGCCCATATCCTACTTTAACTGGTACACTTGTAATGGAAAATGTGAGCACCACAAAAACCACAAAATATCTACTGAACCCACATATAGGTGACACCTACAGGCTTAAGGGCTATTATAGTGTTGTACAGTTGGGTACAATACAGATTTTCTCTATTCTGGAGGGCTCACCATACGATATATGGGGGTTATGATGTGATGTGTACCTGGGACCTTTTATGTGAAGTTCACTGCAGTGTTCCCTAGGCTGCTCCACTGCTCTGCTGGGATGTCTGTGTGGTCAGTCTAGTAAGACTGCTGGCCTCTAGACATCCCAATGGCTTGTTTTTGTGCATTTTTCACTTGGATGTGTTTTGTTTGAAAATGGCCGTTAAAGAAAGATGCACTGAGCACAAAAATGTCTAAAATAGGGCAATTTTCGAACCAAAAAGATAGATGTCATATTGAAAATGCCTCTCCACAATTCTAATGAATAATAAAACAAGAGGGTTGGCAGCTTCGCATGCACACAGCATAGGGGTGGGCAACCTGAGGCCATGAGGAGTATACACATAAATCGTAATTTACCAGAGTTTTGGTAATTTAAAATATTGTATTTCACAAATATTTTCAGAATAGCTACTGTAGCAGGTCCCCCCCCCCCTAATCATTTGTATTTAAATTTTTACTTATGTATCATAGGTCTATAGAACTCTGTGCATTTCCAGTTGCAGCCTGCTAGGGATAGTACTGACATTCGTGTGGCCCTCTGAGGTTGCTCTCCCCTGACTCAGCAATACAGAAAAATAGCTTAACAATGATACTTCAAGAACAGCCATGTTTTGAGTCCACATCTGAAAGAGACATATGATGGCATCAGCCTTACAGCTTTAGGTATTTCATTCCAATTAATTGGAGCAGAGCCTCGAATAGTACTAATTACAGTAGACATTAGATGAAAGTCTCTTGGGGATGGTAGTTTTAATTTGGGAGCTTCAGATGAGTGTAAATCATGATTTGGCGAATATAATTCCACTAATCCACTCAGATAAAACAGAGCTAATCCATGATGAATCTTTCAAGTACAATTTAGTAGTTTAAAGTGTATTCTGGCATAAACTAGCAGCCAGTGTAATGTTAACTCCCCCCCCCCCCCCCCCCGAAAAAAATAGAGCTGCTTCCTCCTATCTGGGACCTTGCAAAATCAGCTTTGCATTACATTTTGCATGAATTCACCTGCATTCAGATTCACACAACAGGGCTGATCCGGGCCTGGGCTTACCCCATTGTATGCAGGGACTTGTGGTTCTGATTTCCCCACTGGATTCCCAAAGAAAAGCAAGGCCACAAGTCCCTGCATGCATTAGGGCAAGCCTAGGACTGGATCAACCCTGTTGGGCGAATCTGGATCTGGTTGGCAACTCTTATAATGTTACAATAGTCCAGATGAGAGAGAGCACCATAGCCTGAATGACCTATCGAAAACGATTCTCTGAAAGAAACTCTAATGTTCAACACAACATGCTGAGGTTACAAAATTATCTGATTATCTGGGGAGAGACTCAGAAGTTAAGTGTGGAATGAAATGATACCAAGAATCTGCATTGATGTGCAAAAAGGTATCTATATCTTCTCCCACACTGGTTTTACCCTGACTTTCTGTCCAAAATATTTTTTTGTCTTGATTAATTTTAAGATGGTTAGTCTCTATCCATCCACCCTTTTTCTCCCTGCAAAATATTATTATTATTATTTATTGCATTTGTACCCCACATTTTCCCACTTTTTTGCAGGCTCAGTGTGGCTTACAGAGTGTTATTATGATGTGGTCATTACATGATCTTAAATACAATCGATAGTAGGCTGAAGGTAGATGAGGATTTAGATGGGAAGGTGTTAGGTAAGGTCATGTGAGAGGTGTTTTTTGATGAACCTGAGAAGTTTAAGGAATGATTTGTTTCATTAAGGATGTCTTTTGTAGGCTTTGTTGAAGAGATATGTCTTCAACGATTTGCGATAGCTGGTTAGATTGTCCATGGTTTTCAGGGTCATGGGTAACGCGTTCCATATCTGTGTGCTTTTGTACGCAAAAGTAGTGGCATATGACTGTTTGTATTTAATTCCTTTACAGTTGGGGAAGTTCAGATTGAGGAATTTGCGGGCCGATCTTTTGGCGTTTTTGGGCAGTAAGTCCACTAGGTTTAACATATAGAGTGGGGCATCTGCGTGGATGATTTTGTGAACGGTTGTGCAGATCTTGAACTAAATTCGTTCCTTGAGCGGGAGCCAGTGCAGTTTCTCTCTTAGGGGCTTCGCACTTTCGTATTTAGGTTTTCAAAAAATGAGTCTGGCTGCGGTGTTCTGGGCTGTTTGGAGTTTTTTTTTTACATATACATAGCCATGGTCTTGAACATGAGGTTCAAGCACGGGCGGACTGACCATTTGAGCAACCGGGCAGTGTCCGAGGGCCCAGAGGCTCTGCCCACCAAACACTACAGCCCTCCCTGGTCCTACCTTTAAAGGTGCGCGCTTGGGGATCTAGTGGCCTCTGCGGGGGGAGGGAGAAACATGTTCTTTCCTGCCCATTGTGCTGCTATCCCCCCTGTTGTGCACCGCTGTATTTTAATAATGGCAGCCAAGACTCCCCGTGGAAGTCTTGCGAGACTGTCGAGACCCGCAAGACTACTGCAGGAATTCTCGGCCGCCATTTTGAAAATATGGTGGTACCAGCAGGCGGGGGAACAGCTGCAGTGCAGTGAGCAGGAAAGAACCTTTCTCTCCCCCCCCCCCCGCAGAGACCACTAGACCACCAGGGTCCTTCTGGTAGGACTGGGGCAGCGGGGCATCGGCTACTGCGGTAGGGTGGCAGCAGTGGTGGTGGTGGGGGTGTCGGGCAGTGGCCGAGGGGGGACCCAGACCACCCCCAGTGCCCGGGGGCGCAGACCACTCTCAGTCTGCCCCCGGGTTCAAGGTACCTCTGAATGATAAGAATAGAATACTTCAAGAAGCAGGTGAAAACTTGGCTCTTTCCTTACGCCTTTAATGGAAGAAGGAAGTAACCAGCTAGTCAGACGCACAGAAAGACTAGCACTGGTCACACATACTTTAGCAGGGCTCGCTTTTCCATTTTTACTGTAGCTGAGATCATTTTCATGCACTCTTTCTGACACCACATGCATTTCTCTTTAAGTTAGTCCCTTTATTTTCTATCCAGCTCATATTATTCAATCTTATCTATGTGTTCTACGTCTGCTTACATCCTATGCCGTCTAAAGATGTTTTAATGTGTAAAGTAGTGCACTGTGCCATAAGGTGTATTGCTAATTGAATATTTTTACTTCTGTAATTGTCTGTTGCTTGTGTCCAGCTTATTCTTGCTGTACACTGCCTTGGGTGAATTTCTTCATAAAGGTGGTAAATAAAACCTAATAAATAAATATAAGCTCATAGGAGAGGTAGATAGCATCTAAATAGGAGCCCTTTTACAGAGCGGCATTAAGCTCGATGCGGGCTTACCGCACGCTAATCTGAAACTATCGCCGGCCGAACGTAGGCACCAGCGGTAGTTCCAGCCCTGGCACGCACCATTTGCCACGCTATAGAAAATTGCTAGCTATAAATATAAATATTTATAAATATAAAAAAATATTTCTATTGAAATATAAATCCACATATGCATCCAGCTTCTCCTATATAAGCACGCAACTGTGGAACACACTGCCAATGGCCATAAAAACAATGCACGACCTAGCAATCTTCCGAAAACTACTTAAAACCAACCTGTTCAAAAAGACGTACCATAATGATCCATTCTAAATACTAGACAACTAGACTCTAAGTGAACTAGACAAAACCGAAAACTGCACACTAGACTGATAACCTACGAGCTACTAATGAAATTGAAGCAATATGCACTACCATTTTATCTCATATACCGGAAATGAACTTTCTGTAGTTGATTGTGTAACTTATTTTATAATTCACTTTATCTTTTAGGAACTCTAAAGCAATACCACTGTGTATTCTACTTTACCACTCATGTACCTAAATGCAATACCACTTGTATTTCTCTATCCGGAAATGGCGATCGTATAATGTAAGCCACGTTGAGCCTGCAAATTGGTGGGAAAATGTGGGCTACAAATGCAACAAATAACTAACTAAATAAATAAATAGCACGGCATCAAACTGTCAGTAATCAGGCAGCGCCTCACACTACCTGGTTGCCACCAGGTTAGTGCGGAAGCCGTTAACGCCGCCTCAGTGTTTGTTTTGTTTTGTTACATTTGTACCCCGCGCTTTCCCACTCATGGCAGGCTCAATGCGGCTTACATGGGGCAATGGAGGGTTAAGTGACTTGCCCAGAGTGGGTGGCATTAAGTGCTCCCCCCCCCCCACGGCCATGCGGTAAGTGAAATCTTACCGCATGGCCATGTCTTACCTGCTGTGTAAAAAGGGCCGCAGCGAGCAGCAAAAAAAGGCCCCCGCTGCTAGTGCAGGGTCCCTTTTACCGCAACTTGGTAAAAGGACCCCATAATGTAGACTCCAGTGAGCTGAGAAAAATATTAAACAGGACGGCTGAGGAAGGGAATCATGAGGTACTCCACACCAACATATGCCACTCATTAGATAGAGCACCCTTTCACTTCACTCGTAAGAACCTATCAGATAGAAATTTTGGAAACCAATGGCAGTCTGAACCTGCAATACCCAATTGACTCGGGAGACTAAAATTGAATAAATCAGAGATAACCAAAAGGTCCACCTAGATGAGCAATGCTCGGACTTCAGGCAACAGGAACGTCATCACTGCTTTGTTACACATTGCTGTGCTTTGTAGTAATTCAGCCTAGCTGGTGACAAAATATCATGACAGGCTTCTTTATCTGGATCCAAAAATTTCCTCCTGCTTCTTTAGATTTCCAGTTCAGCTGAAACCAAATCTGGGATTCGGTACTATAAGCCTTCATTTGCAACTATCTGGGGATTTCTCCCCTGAAGACTTATTTATTTACCCTTGCCTTCAGGAAGGGGCTGGTGGCACAAAATGTACTAGCTCACTCTCCTTTTGTCCTCTCTTTTTCATTTTTCTTCCTTTTTTCCTTCACTTTTATTGATGCACTATAACTTACTACTTTTGTCTTGCCATAGATTGTTGCACATCTAACAAAGGGTGTAAGGTAGTATAAGTCCTCAAGCAAAAGGCTCTAAGTCTGACCACTAGGAGGTGTCATCAATGAGGGGGTCTTCTCCCCTCCCCTGCCCCCTCCTCCCCAGGGGCTGGGAACACTGTCTCAGCAGTATCCCCAGCCTCAGCCTACCCGGGGAGCAGAAGTCCTAAGCCAGGAACCAACCTCATAACCTTCCTCATGACAGTGTGTTGCACTGCTGCTGAGCCATGGACCATGGGCCTAGGGAAGGGCTCTAATTAACCTGCATGGTTACTGCATAAAAATAGGGCCAACCGCTTTATGATAAGTTTGTATATATGTAGCATTTTTTGTGAACCTCCTGGTTGGTATTATTTTCAAGGGGAAGCCTTCATCTGCTGTGACATTCTTAGCCTTAAATTTAAAAGATACAATATCTCACTTGGTCACTAGGGGATTTACATTATTATAGTCAGTGCATCTTTTCTAGCAAAAAAGGTGCCAGTACTCAAATGCTAGGCCACCCTTCAAGGGTGGGGTGATCACTGAGGGATCCACCCCACAATAGCCAGGCCCCCTGCAACCAGTCACAGAACCTATGACTTAAAGCCCACCTCTTCAATGCTGCGTTCGGCACCTAACTCTTACCGTTCAGTAAATCCAGACTGCCCCAATTTGACTGCCCCTATCGGACTGACCGTTCACTTGTCTTCTAGATTGTAAGCTCTTTGAGCAGGGACTGTCCTTCTATGTTAAATTGTACAGCGCTGCGTAACCCTAGTAGCGCTTTAGAAATGTTAAGTAGTAGTAGTAGTAAGGCAGAATTGATGTGTGGAGCCTGAGCTCTTTCATTAAAGCTTGGGGTCCTGGGGTCAATTTTAGCAGACAATGGAAAAGGTGCCAGTACTCAGTACCCCCAAGTACCCCCACAAAAAAAGCCCTGATTATAGTGGTTCCCAGACCTGGTGCTGGAGGCACCCCAGCCAGTCAGGTTTTCACGATATACACAATGAATATTCATGAGAGAGAGAGAGTTGTATGCAGTGGAGGCAGTGCATGCAAATATCTCTCATGAATATTAATTTGTGGATATCCCGAAAACCTGACTGGCGCTGGGTTGCCTCCAGGAACAGGTTTGGGAATCACTGCATTAGTACTTTCTCACCATGGTTCTGTGCGTCAAGTTCCACATTCGCAAAGACTCATTGGAAACCACCTGCCTTGGAAACTACCCAGTTCACCAAATCCTTCACAGTGAACTCCTCACCCAGAGATCCTGCATTCTCTCAGATTGCTCCAGGAAGGCTGTGCCAGTCTCTTTAATTTACAATTTACATTACATTACAAATGCTCTTACATTCTGCAAACACCTCACAAGTTCTATGGGATTACAGACAATTAAACCAGGCAATCCCTGGGAAGTAATAATCAGTATTAACCAAGAAAATAAAAAGCAGAAAGTACAAATTACACTTTTAAATATTTCTTAAAAAGAAAAGTTTTTATTGCCTTCCTAGAGGCTAAATAGTTTCTCATTTTTCTAATATGAATAGGAACTAAAGGCCAGATGACTGGCGCTCGATGTAAAAATCCGTGGTTATTTTAGCCCTTTAGGATCTGGAAAATGTAACAGCATACCATCCCCTAAATTATGTCTAATATTTGGTATCTGAATCAGTTGCAACACATAAGTAGGTGCTAATCCATAAAGTATCTTAAAAATCATTGTACAAATGTTGAAATGGATTCAAGCTTCAATCGGCAGCCAGTGTAAGGTAAATCAACAAGGGAGTAGCTCTATCATATTTATGGCCTGAGGATATTAAACGTGCAGCTGTATTTTAAATAGTCTGAATTTTCTTTAACAAGCCCCTATGGCTACCTGCATAAATGATGCTACTGTAGTCAAGTACAGACAGTAATAAGCTCTGGACTAGAGAATGACAGGGGGATGGGGACCTGCAGTAACCATGGGGATGGGGGCGGGGACAGAGCCTGTGGGGATGGGGACAGAGCCCATGGGGACAAACTTTGTTCCCCTGTCATTCTGTACTTTGAAGGCTGTTAATGAATTGGACAGTTATTTATGTTTGAGTGATGCAGGCGATGACGTTTTCAGTTTTTGGAAAAATAAGCAAAAGTGCTGACCACAACTGGCAAAATTTGCATGGGGGATCCTGTTCATTCCTGCTACCAGCACATATCCTGAGAAGATATTTCCTATTGCAGGAAGGACTGTGGAAGACTGGAAAGCTAGACTGAATCCTGAGATTGTTGATGACTTATTATTGATCCACAGATTAAAAAATCATAACAGTGCTTCACAGGACATATTTCTCCCCCACTAGGGCATACAGAATGGGTTGTATTTTTTATCCCTGGACATTTTAACAGGGTGGATTAGGGTTCATTCAGGTAGTAGAAGTCAGCTATTGTTGGGGTTGGAAGGGCAGAGGGTGCTGGTGGTGGTGGGTGGGTTATTATAGTTGCTCATTGTTATTATTGTTTTCTATTTGTGATTTATAAGCAACAGTTGCACAGCATATTGTTCCTGTTTATACTTTAATAAAAAGATTTAAATATAAAACGATAAGTGCTTGAGGCTTCTTCAGATGAGGAGAGAGCCTAAGGGCATGGGGACAGAATCTGCGGGGACAGGGCAGGGATGGAGACAGAGCCTGCAGAGATGGGTGGGGATGGGGATAAAATCCGCAGGGATGGGACGGAAATGGAGAAAGAACCTGCAGGGATGGGGTGAGGATGGAGACAGAAGTCAGGATGGGGATGGGGACAAACTTTGTCCCCATGTCATTCTCTACTCTGGACCACTAAATGAAAAGCTAGTGTACCTAACAGATGACAAACTCCCCTTAGCTTTTTCAACAAGAGAAAAGATATTTTAACTAGCACATTGACTTGAGACTCAAGAGACAAAGAACCGTTAAGTGTCGTCCCAAAATTGTAATGCTATTGATCACTTAATTTCAAAATACTGTCATTCCAGGGACCATTGCCTTGATACATCAATGGATTTCCAGTATCAATTTCTCTATACTTGTTTCAAAGACATACAAATAGATGTTTTAAAACTTTGCACCATAGAAAAGCCCTAAAATAAAGGTGATAATACCAAGATTAAGGAGGTGATTTCAGAACTGGCTGCCTGAGGACATGGCCAGAAGTCCATTTTTGGGGTTCCCAAAGGTGGACCGATATTCTCTCCCCCTTCACCCCACCCTACAACTGCAATAAAATATTACCTTTGCTGGTGGAGATGCCAAGCCCCGCCAGTCGAAGACGTCTCCTGCTTGACTTGCGCTTGTGCTGAACGAGCAGCACTTAATTCAGCAGGTGCGCTTCAGCCACTAATGCTGGCTCTCCCGCACATGCTCAGTTCAGGTCTAGCTAAGCACGCATGGGCATTAGGAGCCGAAGTGTGCCTGATGAATTAAGGGCTGCTTGTTTGGTACAGGCGCAACTCAGGCTGGAGACATCTTTGGTTGGCGGGACTTGACACTCCTCCTCCCAGCCATGAAATTAAAGGGGGTCTAAGCTGAAGGTGAGCCTCCCCCCCACCCCCCGTGGCTATGCCACTGGGCTGCATAAGTGGATGCAGCTGATATGTATCAAAAGCAGCTATTTTAGAAAGAGAAATTACACCCTCAGGAATGACTACTTTACACACGCAGTGCTGCCTTTTGTAGACACATAAGTACATAAGTAATGCCACACTGGGAAAAGACCAAGGGTCCATCGAGCCCAGCATCCTGCCCATGACAATGGCCAATCCAGGCCAAGGGCACCTGGCGAGCTTCCCAAACGTACAAACATTCTATACATGTTATTCCTGGAATTGTGGATTTTCCCCAAGTCCATTTAGTAGTGGTTTATGGACTTGTCCTTTAGGAAACCGTCTAACCCCATTTTTAAACTATGTCAGCACATTTTACACATAGAAAACTTTCCTAAAAGTGTCCTTTAAATGTGTTGTGCTTTAGCAAGGTGACATATATCCGGAGGAGTGGCCTAATGGTTAGTGTAGCAGGCTGTGGACTTGGGGAACTGGGTTTAATTCCTGCTGCTGCTGCCTGATGGTCAGCAGTGGGTTGAGATCCTGGGGAACCAAGTCCAATTCCCTCTGCATCTCCTTCTGACACTGGGCAAGTCACTTAACCCTCCATTGCCCCGGGTGCAACATTAGTACAATGTACTACTTAGACTGTGAGCCCAATAGGGACAGACCCAGTGCCAGTAAAGTGAAACTATAAACCACTTACGTCTAAGTGGTATATGAATACTTGAATGAATGAAATGAAATGCCTACCTTCCTTTTAATTATGTTCTCTGCAATATAGATCGTGGCACCTTCTGTCCTCTGCATTTTTTGTTTTGATCATTTCCATATTTTTTTCAAAGACTTTTTTTTAGATCCTTCCCTTATAATGCTGATAGTCATTATTCCAAGTAAAATATCAAGGCATAAGGAAATTGCTAAAAGGATCTTTCACCCAATATTTAAAAGGTGTGGTTGTGCTGCTTTTAAGGTCGGACCATGATGTTTAAAGTTATACCCAGATATTCAGCACTGGGCTGTACTTGGATTCTGGCGCAGAGTATCTGGGTATAAGCTGACTGCCAGAACTTATCTGAGTATGAGAGCTATTCAGCACCGGTTATGCAGCTTAGTATCCGGGGAAGTCAGGACAGTTTTTTTGCATCAGATTTGGCCCCATATAGCAGTGCTTCTCAACTGAGACCTCAGGGCACACACAGCCAATCCAGAGCTGCCAAGATGAGGGGGGGGGGGGGGGTGATTTTTGAAAGGCAGATTTTTAAGGCATGCCTCAGCCCTGAAATCCCGCCCATCCATGCCCCTAGCCTCACCCACTCTGCCTTCTGGCTCCACTCCAACTCATCAAAATTATGTGGCCGTGACACCAACAAGCCACCTTTTTCTCCGGTAGCAGAGGATGCCTTAATAGAATGACATCTTCTGCTGCCGCAGGATCAATCTTGCAGTAAGAATTCTGAAATTTTGCAGCTCCTGCGACAGTAGGAGATGATGTGTTATTAATGCTTCTCCTGCTGCCAATGGAGGAAGAGACAGCTGAGTGGGATTCCTCTGTTCCCCAGTGGGAATACGGGAGATGACCATGCAGGAGTCTCCCATTGAAAGCAGGAGACTTGGCAGGTCAGGTTTTCAGGATGTGCACAATGAATATGCATGAAATAGATTTATATGCCAAGGAGGCAGTGCATGCAAATCTATCTCATGCATATACATTGCAGATAGCTGAAAATCTGACTGGCTGGATGTGCCCCGAGGGACCGGTTTGAGAAGCATTTACAGTCTTATGTCCCTGGACAAGCTTTACGATCCAGCCAGCAATCATTATTGTCTGTTCCTACATTCCGTGCACTTCCATCCTCTTCATATCAGAAGGTAATATTTTAACATAGTGGGACCTACACTCTGGAATAATTTACCAATTTCTCTACATGCAGAATTCTCTCTTCTTCATTTAAAAGTTTACTTAAAATGCATTTGTTTCAATCCACGTTTGATAGATAATTAATATTTTTTCTGTTCAATCTGATTGCTCTGTTGAACCGCTTTAGCCTAAGACCCTGGGAGATGCAGTGGATATGCTAATCTGTTAACATTTTTTATTGGTTTTTCTGTTAATTTAATTATATTTCTGTTTGTTTTATGGTTAATTTGTAATTTACTAGCACTATGTACCGACTACTTAATATGTAAATCGCTTTGATGGCACTGCCCTAAGCGTTTCATCAAATAAAGACAACCTTGAACCTTGAAAGGGCCTGATAATTAGTGGCACTTATCCAGATAAAAGCGGCTTCTACCTGGATCAGTGCTGCTTACCAAGGCCATCCACTTATTTTGAGCAACATTATCCAGAGAATGCCACTGAAAGTCTTTACTGACTGCCCTGGTACTATCTAGATAGTGTCCAGCAGTCTGGGGCAGAGCCAAGGGGGAGCCTGAACTTACCCTGGTACTGCCAATATTCAGCATTGGTATCCACTGAATATTTTGCTATTTTACTGTTAAATTGCAGACAGGGTCATGCTTGACAGCTGCTGCACATTCAGGGTGTGTGATGGAGCACTCAGAGACACATTGTAAGCTCTTGTGGGGGGGGGGAGGTTATATATATATAGGTTTTGCAGAGGCCCAGAGCAAACGATGTCCTCTCACACCAGGAGGAACAGTCACACTCAGCTTCATTTCCTCATTCTCTCACCCAATGAGTATGAAATGATCTCTCGTCTTCCACTAGAGACATCTCCGGCATCCCCTACATTATTATGAGCCATAAATAGGTTTTGCTCCTAGAGGATGTACACACTGTATTCAATGTACTGGCCATGTTGGCTACATTCAAAGTGTGCATGCTGATTTATACACAGGGAGAGAAAACATTTCCTCTCCTCAAGGCTTCTGTCATTTTGGTGATAATAAAACAGGGTTAGTATGTGGCCTCAGATGTTTACAGCACTTCAGATGCAGAATTCCTTCCTTTACCTGAGGGAGAAATATTTGCACACATGTACAGAATTAAAGAGAAGAGAATTGCTAACATCAGATCCGGGGCATGTTGCAGTAATAATACTTCTTACCATTTTTATTGTACTAGTGAGCATAAAAGAGGGAGTGCAATCCAAAGTCATTTTAACAATGTTATCAGTGCTGTTCTTGTGTCCTTTCTCTTCCCTTTTCCTCACTTCTTTCTACCTCCTTTCTTTCTGTCTTTTTTCCATTTTAATTCTTTCCTTTTGCTTATGCCTGAGAATGAGATGTTTCAAGGGAATTTAGCCACTTAGCTTAGATCGGTCCTTTTGAAAGTTCTTCCCTTCCATTGTCCTGTGCTAAAAAGCTACATTTAGACACCCAGAGAAAATCTACCTATTCTGGCAAAATGGGCAATGTGACAGGCAGGTTTCGACCTCATGAGGAACACCGGCACATGTATATCATTTTCACAGTGTGCATCGTTTATATGCATAGATTGGCATCATGCCTATCATATCCCCTACCTCAACGCAAGTAGCGTCCTCGGGCTGCGTGGGGTCCCGTCGACACGCACACTTGACTGGCACTGCCTGAGCCATGTGTGTGTGGTCCTCTCTGAGTTTGTTCAGAGAGCGGTGGTTGCAGGCTCCTTGATTGCTTTGCTTTCATGCACCTGTTTCTGCTCTCTCTCTCTCACCCTCATGATCAAAAGCCCTGCGCTGTTCCAAACAGCGCTCTAAAAATAGTGCTGTCAAAAGCCCAAACCTGTCAAACTCTCATGATCAACAGGGCTGGAGGTCCATGGGACCACCAGGCCCTGTCTACACCTGCCCCGAGCAACAGGGGCTGGAGGTCCGGCGGACCTCTGGTCCCCCCGATGATCCCACCCCCCCAGGTTCAGGGAGGCCTGGAGATCCGGTGGGTCTCCAGCCCCCTCAAATCCCCAGAAAATGTGAAGTGGCCGCCGGCCAAACCCTCTCCCACCCACCCAGCGAGCGACGGGGGAAGGGGGCTGGAGGTCCAGTGGACCTCCAGCCCACCCCAACTCCCCCCCCCCAGCGTTGTCCGACCGATCCCTGGTGGTCCAGCGTGAGGATAAGTAGTAGTGGTAGTAGTAGTAAGGACAACCCCCTCCCGGCCCCCCTACCTTTAGTTGGAGGAGGGATGCAGCCTGCCTCCCTCCTCTTCCTTCTGTTGATGCCGCCGCAAAATGGCGGCGCCAAGCCCCTCCCATTGCATCCTGGGATGCGCTGGGCGGGGCTACAGACCATGTAAGGGAGCGATTCCCTTACATGTCCTGTAGCCCCACCCAGCGCATCCCAGGATGCAATGGACGGGGCTGGGCGCCGCCATTTTGCGGCGGCGTCAACAGAAGGAAGAGGAGGGAGGCAGGCTGCCCTTCTTCAGTAACCACTAGCTCCTCCTTTTCCTAAGGGATCCCACGTGCCTGTCCCATACTTTCTTAAATTCAGACACAGTCCTCGTCTCCACGATCTCCACCGTGAGGCCATTCTACACATCCACCATCCTTTCTGTGAAATAGTATTTTCTTAGATTATTCCTATTTCTTCTTAACTTCATCCTATCCCTCTCATTCCAGAGTTTTCCTTCATTTGGAAAAGGCTCACCTAATCTTTGGGAATGCCCATGACCTACCCATGACACTCCCATGGCTATGCCCCCTTTTTGGTTGCACACAGGAAAAGTTAGGCAACATGTTGTAGAATAACACGCAGAGGAGATTAACATGTAAATCAAGTTGAGCTTGTTAACACCAATGAAAAGGTCAATATTTAAAGCGATTTAACCAGCCAGAAATGGCTCCTGGCTGGTTAAATCACCTCTTTGAGGCTAACCACTAATTTTCAGAGGCATTTAACTGATTAGTACTTCTGAAAATAACTGGGTAGCGCCGAAATGAAAACTGGCTATTTTGGGGGCGTTGTCGGCACTTGGCCAGTTAAATGCTGATACTCAAAACTTAGCCGGCCAGGTTAACTGTATAAAAAGGACTGAATAAAAGTCAGTCCTATCTTTATGTGGTAACCCTTAGCCAGTTAAGTGCTGAATATTGTACTTAACTAGCTATATGTTAGCCAGCTCCAGAAATCCAGAAATTCAATGCCATTTGGATGCCCAGTCTCCCAGTCTCATAAGGTCCACCTGCAATTTTTCACAATCCTCTTGCAATTTAAACAACTTTGAATAACGTTGTGTTGTAGCCAAGTTTGATCACCTCACTCGTTATTCCTGTTTCCAGATTATTTATAAATAAGTTATAAATTGGCGCTTCAGTTTAGGTGCCACAAAGGGGCATGCTTAGTGCCAATTCTATAATGGCTAAAAGGGGCACCTAAGCTGTTACAGAATACAAGTACAAAACTACATTGGCATGCCAAAAGTTAGGCATGCCTACTTACAAGAGGTCAATGGCTAGAATAAATAGGTGCTCATAAGAGCACCTTGCACAATGTGCAACTGATAGCGTTCTATAATTTGCATATGTCACTTGGCAACAAGCCCGTAACACACCCATTCTCCACCCATGTCTAAGCTCCCTCCCCAACAGGCAATTTAGGCACACTCCCTTGGATTCTATGTAGGTCACCCACAGTTGGGCACTGGAATTTTTGTACAGATCTGAGATCTGCATGCAACTTAAGTAATTAATGGGCAATAACAAGCCCCAGTGAGGCACTTAGGGCCTGATATTCAGCTGGAAGTGATCAGCTATTGGCATTAAACCCAGAAATTCAATGCCTCCACGGCATGCAAATCTTTCTCATGAATATTCATTCTGGATATCCTGAAAACCTGACTGGCTCAGGTGCTTTCAGGACCAGGTTTGGGAACCACTGCCACAAACCATGGGAAAATCCATTGCTTATTCCTGGGATAAGCAGCACTTTTTGGGATCTTGCCAGGTACTTATGACTTTGGATTGGTCACTGTTGGAAACAGAATATTGGGCTTAATGGACCTTCAGTCTGTCCCAGTATGGTGATGCCTATATTTTTATGTACTTAATGTATTTAGAAATGCCATCTAACTGCTTCCGTGGAGGTGGACATTCCAGCATTCAGAAGCTTATAATTTTGCAATGAAATGGACTAGATGAACGATTCTCTTCCTCGCTACGATTCTCTAATGTGTATGTACACATGAACCTTATTCTACCACAACATTACTGTATTTGTTCATACCAGAATTGGCGAATGCCTTTACAGTACTATGTAAGCCACATTGAGCCTGCTAATAGGTGGGAAAATGTGGGATACAAATGTAACAAATAAATAAATACAGAAAACATTTCAGCTGAGTTTAACAGCTACATATCTGACTGGATATAAATTATGCAATGAAATGTCCTATAATCAGACCATCTAGCAGCATGCCCCTGCCATGATCTTTGCTTGTCTTAGTTGCATAGGAATTCATAGGATTCTGCTAGTTCTGCTTTTCGGAGGAGGTATGGCATCAAGCGAAGGCTGGAAAAAGAGCATAATTACATTGTGCTGAGAAAGCTAAGGCTGACAAGACTGAAAATCCAGCTAACAGTTCATTGTTCTTTTGATCCCCTGAGGAGGGCAGAATGCTAACCTTGTTATGTTTTGCTCTTATCTTGGGTAAAGGTGTAAGATAAACTTTGAAGAAAAAAATACTTTTGGATGCGTGCCAACTAAATCTGTCTTTTTGGCAAAGGCAACTACGAGACTATTTAGTCATCAGTCAAAGTAAAAAGAAAGCGGCAAAAGAAGTAAGTTATGCAAGTGCCGGCCAATATTCAATGCTGGCAGCTAAACGGGGCAAAGTTAGGACAGCCTTATGTGTAGTCCTATCTGCCCACTTAGCTATGTGGACACAGCACTGAATATTTATTTATTTTAATTTATTTGCTAGGATTTATTTGCCGTCTTTTTGAAGGAATTCATTCAAGGCAGTGTACAGCAAGAATAAGTCAAACATAAGCAGTAGACAATTACAGCAGTAAAAATGTTCAAACAGCACGCAATAAAACATTTTAATAGACAGCATAGGGTGTAAGCAAAGATGGAACATATAGGGCCCTATTTACAAAGTGCCAATTCCGTAGCGACACTTAGGCACAGCCAAACCTTTATAGAGTACTAGTGCAAAGCTGCACTGGAGCTCCAAAATATCAGTGTACTTCCTTACGGCAACTCAGTGGCTAGTGTATGTTGCTGTGCCTAAGTGTACCATGCAGTCCACCCAACTGATATTATTCTGTATGTCATATGCATTGCTTGGTGAACTGCCCATGGCCCACCCGAGTCTAAGCCCCCTTGTAGCTATGCACTAACCCCTAGATTCTACACATAGGGCCTTATTCTATAAAGTAATGCTCCTAAATTTACGTTCCTAAAATTTATGCTCCTAAATTACAAGATATTTTGGAGCACAGATTAGGCTTGTAATTTAGGAACATAAATTGTTTTTTTCCTAATAATTTATAAACCTACCACCAGTTCAGTCATTGCCCTAACAGTGCTTGGCGAGGGGCTGCAGACTATCCTCTAGTCTTATAATCGAAAGAGAAAAACGCCTATATTGTGACCCAAATCGGGAGATGGGCGTCTTTCTCCCTTGGGCGCCCAAATCGGTATAATCGAAAAACAATTTTGGGCGTTTCCAACTGCAATCCGTCACAGAAACGGGTAAAGTTGACGGGGGCGTGTCGGAGGCGTGGTGAAGGCGGAACTGGGGCGTGGTTATCGGCCGCGGAGAGATGGGCATCTTTAGCTGATAATCGAAAAAAAGGCGTTTTTACCGCAATTTTGGGTCACTTTTTTTGGACCCTTTTTTTTCACGAACAAGACCCAAAAAAAGTGCCCCAACTGACCAGATGACCACTGGAGGGAATCGGGGATGACCTTCCCGGACTCCCCCAGTGGTCATTAACTCCCTCCCACCAAAAAAACCCCACTTTACAAACTTTTTTTCCAGCCTATATGCCAGCCTCAAATGCCGTACCCACCTCCATGACAGCAGAATGTGTTCTATCCTGTGACAGCATTTCCATGGTTCTGATGTGGCTCTTGGGTGAGTGTGACACCTTTTCTGTTATGCGCACTGCAGAGTCACATCAGCAACGCATTGTAGTGGGTGTAGGGTATTGGGCTCCGTGATTCCAGTAGCTTGTGGCAAATGCTCACGATGTTGGCAGTTGGTAGGCTCTACTCCCATGGTGCTTTTCCTCCTGCTTACTGGGTCAGAGTGTGCCCTGTTTTGTTTCCGGTAGTCCATGAGGTAATGGCCATTTTTGTAAGCCAGTTTTAGATCCCTTTCATGTGTTAGCCATGTTACAGAACTTAGTTCTTACCTTGAATGTGGCTGAAAGAGGACATTGTACAGCATTCTGCCAGCTCTGACCTACTGCTCATCTCAGTACCAGGGAGACTCTTTGCCAGTGGGGCACAACCCAGTGGGCCTGGGTCCACCTGGCTGAAGTGCACTGCGGTACCCACTAAAAGTGCTCCAGGGACCTGCATACACGCAGGCCTCTAGGACTTGTTGCTGCTATATAACATTGGCACACCAGTTGACACTTGAAGACTAATCTCTCCGAAAACGTCCTTTATTGGAATAAGCACGCTTACTCATAGTTAACTGAAGCGTGCTTATTCCAATAAAGGACGTTTTCGGAGAGATTAGTCTTCAAGTGTCAACTGGTGTGCCAATGTTATATAGCAGCAACAAGTCCTAGAGGCCTGCGTGTATGCAGGTCCCTGGAGCACTTTTAGTGGGTACCGCAGTGCACTTCAGCCAGGTGGACCCAGGCCCATTCCCCCCTACCTGTAACACTTGTGCTGGTCAATGGGAGGTCTCCAAAACCCACTGTACCCACATGTAGGTGCCCCCTTAACCCCTAAGAGCTATGGTAGTGTTGTACATTTGTGGGTAGTGGGTTTTGGGGGAGGGGGGTTGGGTGCTCAGCACCTGTGGTAAGGGAGCTATGCATGTGGGAGCGTTGTCTGAAGTCCACCGCACTGACCTCTAGGGTGCCCAGTTGGTGTCCTGGCATGTCAGGGGGGCGAGTGTACTACGAATCCTGGCCCCTCCCATGACCAAAAGGCTCGGATTAGGACATTTTTGAGCTGGGCGTTTTTAGTTTCCATTATCGCTAAAAAAAACAAACGCCCAGCTCAAAAACGTCCATTTTTTTGAAAGTACGATCTGTCCCGCCTCTTCACGTACCCGTTTTCGGACATAGACGCCCATGGAGATAGGCGTTCGCGTTCGATTATGCCCCTCCACGGCTTCTCAGAGAACCTACAGCTCACCCACCCTGAGTGTGGCCAGTAGGTGTCATCATTGTGGGACTCGTTTCCTCATGGATTCTGAAGGCTGCTTTCATGGCATCTCAGCTGGTCCAGGATGCAGACAATGCGCCCAAGAATCAAGCACAGGTCTTCCTCATGGCAACATGCGGCACTGTCATTCAATTCAACTGGCCCCGCTCTGTCATCTTAATAATAAAGGAAAAGTAAAAACCACCCGACGTAGAGGAACCAAAACCCTCTACAGAAAACAACAGATGAAAGACCGCGAGTAGGGGGTAGATGAACCTCCCAACACAGGATGCTTTGTAAAAAGTTCTTTATTTGTAGATACACAAAGTACAGGGGCTTGACTTGATTAGACGTGACACCTGTGTGTAAAACCAGGGTTTAGACATATACCCCCGGATTCTATGAAGGTCACCCAAATTTGGCCACCCAAAATAATTAATGGGCTCCAATGATTTAATTATTGGAGCTAACAGCACTTAATTGGCACTAATTATGATTTGGACGCCAATCTGGTTACGCTCTGTTCTGTAAAATGGGTGCCTGAATTGGATCGCGTGTAACTCAAAAGGGGGTGTGGCTATGGTAGAGGTATGGGTGGGTCGCGGCATTCACAAATGATGTTTGCAGTGTTACAGAATAGTGGTGATTCGTGTCCAATTTGTGTGCCAGGTTTACACCAGGTTTCAGTTGACATAAGTCAGGACTAGCCCCAAGGCAAGATGCTGCCTGAGGCAGAGCTAACATGCCACTCCCCCCTGGGCTGAGATGCTGCCCCCCCCCCCCCCAAGTGGCTGCCCAGCTGCCGGCACCTGCCTCTTCCCTTTACTGCGGTTGCCTGAGCCTCTGACACAACAGGAAGTTATATCAGAGAGGAGGCTGCAGTAAAGGGAAGAGGCGGGTGCTGGCGGAAGGGCAGCATGTGGGAATCGCTGCCGCTGCCGGGTTGGGAATGTGACAAGGTAAAATGCTGCGAAGGGGGAGATTCTACTTCCCGAGATGTCACTCCTGAAGAGTGCCATCTGAGGCCTCCGCCTCAGGTGGCCTAATGGTGGGGTTTCCTCTGACAAGTCCTCACACTCAAAGTTGAGTGCCAAAGTTGGTGCTCATCGCTATTCTATAACAAGACTTCTTCCCAGAGTGCCCTGCATAGAATAGCATTGACTGCCAAATTTTATCAGCGCTGAATTTTTGGTGCCATTTATATAATCTGGCCCATAAAGCCTCTCTACTATTGCCCTCTTATAAAGTTTACATGGATATGCCTGTATCACACAGCTCCGCCCAGCCTCTGCTCCGAGGAACCTCTGTGTATATATTATGTAAAGGTACATTCTTTGCCTCAGTAGCACATTTTATTTTGCAAGTATACCTCCAGGCAATTTTTAAAAGTACTTCTTTCTAACCACAAAACATGTTTTACATGCAAAAATGGCTTATACGTTTACCCCCTTAATCCATAAGCTGAAGTGGGAAATCATCGCTACATTTAGTTTGTTCAGTAGGTTTACCAAACATATTGTTCTCCAATTAAGCCCCAATGGTCAATAGGTTTTAGAAAGCATTTCTGTAAATGGGAAAATCCTTAGCAATTTGAAACTGTCAAGCTCCAGCATATGGAAGTCACTGCTCTGTTTATGTTTTCACCCAGTTTTTTTTTTTTTACTTGCAGCTCAAGAAAATTAGGGTTGCAATGTGGTGCCAAAAGCTTTTGTAACCAGGGATGTTTGTATTAGGTGGGTACCTGGGGTACTAGGCGCTTGCCTAATATATACTCAGAAGCAGAATAACCCCTATATAAACAATAGACCTGTTATTCAGATGGTAGCGATCAGCATTTTGTTAATTGCCACCAGTGTTAAACCCGGAAACTCAATGCTGGTCCATGACCGAGCTTCAGCATTGAATTTCCGGGTTTGTGGAGCTGGCTAACCAGTAGCCGGTTAACTGTGATACTCGGCACTTAACCAGCTATGGGGCAGCTATGGCGCACCACATAAAAATAGGATTGATTTTTATGTGGTTCTATTTATGTGACTACCTTGGCTGTTTAAGTGCTCAATATTGGCATTTAACTAGCTAAGTGCTGACTCCTCCTCCTACTACTACTAATCATTTCTATGCACATTATAGACAGGTATTTTCTCTGTCCCTAGAGGGCTCATAATCTAAGTTTTTGTACTTGGGGCAATGGAGTGTTAAGTGACTTGACCAAGGTCACAAGGAGCTGCAGTGGGAATTGAGCCTAGGTTGCCTGGATCAAAGACCACTGCACTAACCATTTCACCACTCCTCCATTCTGCCCCTAGAATGCCCTCAAAACAGCCAGCTTTCAGTTCAGCACTAACTGGCTATTTTTAGCTGTGCTAACTAGCCCCAAACAAGTAATTTAACCAGCCAGGAGCCATTTCTGTCCGGTTTGAATATTGACCTCCTTTGTTTTTTCGGTTGGGACCAGGGTCAGAACTCCAGGAGACCCTAAGCAGTTTCAGTCTCTCTCCCCACTTCCCACCCTTTCAATATACCAGCCCACTCCAAGGGATCAATATTCAAAAGTAATTTAAGTGGGCATTCTTGTCCAGCATTAGCCCCCTTTTCTTGGTCCTCTGACCCCCTCCCCTGAAAATATAGTCTTGTTTCATTCCTCTTCCCGCTCCCCCAAGTGGACCACCACTTCTGCCTCTCTGTCTCTCCTGTTTCCTTCCTTCCCCTCCTATATGGTCCAGTATGATCTTTCCTTTCTCAAGGGTAGCCATCATGATTTTCACTTCTTGCCAGCTCCCTGTGGTCTGCCTCCTTCACGCAAATGTTCCCCTCAGCTGTATCATGTTTCTGACACAACAGCTTCTGTCAGTTGGGTATATAGCAATCCACCACAAAGCTTCGCACTCAGGCTGCTGCATATCACTGCTGGGTTCCGCCCACACAGCAACAGGAAGCTGTGTCAGATGGGGCGGGACTCAGCAGTGACGTGCAACAGGTTCAACTCTCATTTTAACTCAATTTGGGTTTTTTTTAGTAATTCTGAGCCTTCCTTCCAGAAACAGAAAAATACTTACTGCACCTATATATAAGACACCTGCAAGCCTGAAGGTTGTTGAAGTGGTATACATTCAGGTACAATAGGTATTTTTCAGGTCCCGGAGGGATCACATTCCCAAAAAAAGAATTATAGTAGAGTTTGAACCTGTGTCCCTTGGTTTACAGTCCACTGCACTAACCAGTGGGCTACTTCTGTGTTCTACAGAGACGTGTATGGCCATGTTTTTGAAAATAATGCCAGACAGATGTTCATGTTCTTGTTTTTTTTTTTTTTTTCATTCAAAAGTTGGATGTTTCATTTTGGAAAATGGATATTCATTTTAGATGTTTTCAGTACAAAAATGTCCATCTCACAGCCGTAATTGTACCTCTGAAGCAGCCACCAAAGCTCACTCCAGTTATGAGGCCATTTAAATTTTGCTTTAATAGGATTCCATATGTGGTGATCCTCTGTGTTTATCCCACACATTTTTTTAAATTCCGTCACTGTTTTTGTCTTCACATCCTCCCACAGGAGGGCATTCATTTTATAAGAGGATATATATATTTTCAATGATAAAGTATGCACCTACTTTAATGATATTTTAGACATTTCTGACCTCATTTGCAACTCTCTAACTAGTCCCTTATTTTCTTACTCCTGTTACTCTATTTTAACTATACGTTCCTCTTTGCTTACGTCCTACGCTGTCTATTAAAATGTTTTATTGGGTATTGTGTTGGCTTAATAATGTAGTGTACTATGCCATACTTTATATTGTTGTTTGAATATTTTTACTGCTGTAATAGTCTATTGGTTATGTTTGACATATTCTTGCTGTACTCCGCCTTGAGTAAATTCCTTCAAAAAGGCAGTAAATAAATCCCAATAAATAAAATAAATAAATAAAATTTTACACGCAGATGTGGCCATACGTGTGTAAATGACCCCTTACAAAAGACCAACTGGCAGAAAAGTATATGCTTTGTAAAGATGGTGTATACTTTATTGGTGGGCATCCACAGGCGAGGAGTTTCAGTGAAGCATAGGCGGAGCATCCACAGGGGTGGTTTTAGTGGAGCATGGGCGGAGTATTCACAGGGGTGGCGTTTCAGTTTAGCATAGGCAGAGCATGCACAGGGGTAGAATTTCAGTGGAGCATGGGCAGGGTATGCACAGGGGAGGAGTTTCATAGAGCATGGGTGGAGTATGAAGTATGCACATAGATTCTAAAATACTATAATTTCCGTACATACTTGAAAACTTGGCGTGGACATTTATACCAGTTGAAGGGCTGGTGTAAATATTTGCACCTGTCTTTATTAAATAGGCTTAACATAGGCACTTTAAAAGGTGCTTTAACTAGGTACTCTCTTATAAAAATTATGTCCTATGTAGGGAAACAAACAGAATGTATGATTCTGTCACAGGGTTGGGAGGAAGCATTTTTAAAGGAATTCTCTGTGGGTAAACACTTGTTCACCTGTTGAGAAAGTCTCTTTGAAATCTGCCACACTTGGAAAAGGAGTGATGCTGGCAAAGTATGTATGGGAGTTTGTATTTGAAAATCCACTTGTAAGCATCTAGACACAATGTAGACATTGGCCTACAAGCGCCATATGGATTCTGAAAATTGGCCACTTTGTGGTGTGCATCATTCACACCTTTGGGTTCAAGTGTCATAGATTTGATGTACCACCTTTCTGTGGGACAACCGAAGTGGTTTACATATATTATATGCAGGTACTTAAGCACTGGGATTGGAGTAGGTAGAAGTCAGGGGCGTACTGAGAGTGGTCTGGGCCCCCCTCCTCCAGTCATGCTGCCCTCCTGGTCCTGCTGCCTCCCTCTCCCCCTGCCACTGACCTTTTCCTTTAGTCCTGCAGTTAAATCAGCCACCTGCTGCTGACACTGGAACTTCCCTCTGCCGCATTCTGCGCTTGTGGAAGAAGGAAGTCAGAAGGGAGCAGGCTGTGGCAGAGGGAAGTTCCAGCATCAGCAGCAGATGGCCGATTTAGCTGCCAGTGCCCCCGCCTGCGAAGGGGGAGGGTTGGGTATGGGAGCGCCCCAGTCCAGGTTCTGGAGAAGAGCGAAGGACTCTTGTCCTGCAAGTAAATGTATGCATCAGTGCTTCTTTGAGTATGTGCAGCTGTCAGGATCTATTGGTTTGCTTTGACTACAGGCGTTGTGTACTATCCCCTGGAAGCTGCTGCCCTAGGGGACCATCTAGTCTTGCCTAATGGTTGGGCTAACTCTGTATGAGCTTGATACCTACTGTGGTGAGGAAGGATGACTTTATTGTGAATAATGTACAATGTGTGAATGAATTCCTGCTTGAAGTATGAAGAGGCCTCTGAGCCCTACTTACATCCTATTTGATGAATTTTGTTAATAACACAACCACTGTGTGGTCTGTATTTTTAGAAGATAAAAGAGGGCACCTTTGCTCTAAGGATTCTATAAATGTGTTCTACTTTTCTGCTTGTGGTCCTGCAAGCCATCTGGTTCATCAAATGTATTGAGAATTCATAGAGTCACTTCAGGAGTCCAGGACACAAAGATTACGCATGTACTACAGTTTACATGCATGCTTACTTGAACCTTCATCCTGTTCCTAAATTAGATTACCACCTGCCTCTGTTCCATACAGTGGTGCTGCTAACTTCTGCCTGCCAACTTTTAACAGTATGGCAAAAATACAACGGGTGGCACATCTCAAAGAATAAGATTTTTTCCAACGATGTTTTAGAGATATAAATATACATACATCTCCCCTCCACCAAAGCAATATATTATCTACAATAACACCTAGATCTTTTTCTTGGTTGCTGACCCCCAAGTTGGGCCCTAACTTCAGGTAACTATGATTCGGATAATTCTTTCCGACGTGCATCACCTTGCATTTGTCCACATTAAATATCATCCACCATTTCGATGCCCAGTCCTTCAATTTCCTAAGGTCTTCATGCAATATTTCATAGTCTGCACGTGTTTTAACAACCTTGAATAGTTTTGTGCCATCTGCGAATTTAATCACCTCACTTGTTGTTCTGATTTCCATATAATTTATAAATATGTTTAATAACACCGGTCCCAGTACTGATCCCTGTGGCACTCCATTGTTCCCCCTTCTCCATCGAAAGAACTGACCATTTCACCCTACCCTCTGTTTTCTGTCCAATAACCAGTTTCTAATCCATAACAGAACATTGCCTCCTATCCCATGACTCTCTGATTTTCTCAGGAGTCTCTCATGAGGAACTTTATCAAAAGCGTTCTGAAAATCTAGATACACTACATCAACCGTCTCACCCTTATCCACATGTTTATTCACGCCTTCAAAGAAATAAAGCAAATTGGTAAGGCAACCCTTCCCCTTGGCTGAACCCATTCTGATTTTGTCCCATTAAACCATGTTTGTCTGTGTTCCATAATTTTATTCTTTATAATAGTTTCCACTATTTTGCCCGGCACTGATGTCAAGCTTACAATTTTGTAATTTCCCACATTCCATGAATGGGATGTGACTGTACTGGGCTATAGTCTTTTTAGGAAGGATAGAGAGGGCTGAAGGGGTGGAGGAGTGGCGCTGTATGTGAGAGACTCCTTCCTTTCACACTGCTATCTGTTGCACGTGGAATGTTTATTTTATTTGACTCAATTCCCTCTTGAACATATAGCACAACCCCCTCTCCAATTTGATCCTTTCTGTCATTGCAATACAATTTGTACTCTGTTAACACATTCATTGTTCTCATTCCACAAAGTCTCTGAGATGCCTATTATATCTACCTCATAATTTAGTGCTATTTACTCTAACTCTCCCATCTTATTTTTTAGGTGTCTAGCATTTGTATACAGGCACTTCAAACTGTGTATTTTCCTTAGATCTACAAGCTGCTTAGAAGTTGATGGGGTAATGTGCATCCTTTTATCCTGATCTCTCATTAAGCACATCAGTATTGTTGAAACCTCTCTACTCGGATTCCCTAAATGTCCTGTTTCAATAGTATCCTTCAATGATACTCCACACTGAACCATGTGCTCCTGGGTGACTGTCGTTTCCCCCCCCCCCCCCACCCCATTCTAGTTTAAAAGCTGTTCTATCTCCTTTTTAAAAGTTAGTGCCAGCAGCCTGGTTCCATTCTGGTTAAAGTGGAGCCCATCTTTTCAGAACAGTCTCCCCCTTTCCCAGAATGTTGCCCAGTTCCTAACAAATCTAAATCCCTCATCCCTGCACCATTGTCTCAACCACACATTGAGGCTTCGTAGCTCTGCCTGCCTTTTGGGTCCTGTGCGTTAAACGGGGAGCATTTCTGGACTTCATCCTTCAACCTAAGAGCCAAAATTTGGGTTCCAGAACCTCCCTCCCATATTTTCCTATGTCATTGGTACCCATGTGTACCAAGACAGCCGACTCCTCCCCAGCACCTTCTAAGATCCTGTGTAGGTGATGTGTGAGATCCGCCGCCTACGCACCAGGCAGGCAAGTGGTTAGGCAATCCTCTCATCCATAGAGGAGACCTACTGGAACATTGTAGAGAAGTCCCACCTCCAGTCTGGTAACCCCTGTTCTTCCTTGGAGGAGAGAGGTCTCCTAGAAAGAGAGCAGCACCCTGGTGAATTAGGAAGTACTCCTATAGCCAGGACCTGCCCACCAGGGGGTGCACTATCCTCTCTCATCGAGGATATGTCTCCAAAAACATCTACCCAGGTAGGAAGGGTTAGGGAGGGAAGGGTTAGAGCAGCTGTTGTAGTTGGTGATTCGATCATTAGGCATGCTGGACTGCTGCCTCCATCTTAGTATTTTTGCGTTTTTCAATCATTTAAACTTTGCTAAGGTACTAAGGATATTAGTCTAATATAGCTTATATGATATTTGCCTGGGGAACCCTTCAACCGTTCAGCGTGGACACTCTGGCTTCAGGGCCTGAGCAACCCTGTGGCCTCAGTAGTGCTGTTCCAGAGTCCTCATTATATTCTTCACATTGGAAACTCCCTGGCTACTTACTGTCCCAGATCTGGCCCTATGGAATGCATAAGAGTACAGATTTATGAGTATATGTGTGAGATTGTTCAGAGATCTTCTCCAGTTGCATTTATCATACACACAATGGGGTAAATTTATCTACAAGTTGCCTAATGTTAGGCCATTACAGAATAGTAGCATAAGTCCAAAGTTACGTGCCAAAATTTAGGTGTAAATGTTCGTAACTAAATGTGACAGTTGTGCACATAACTGACAAGATTTTAGAAGCTTAGCATATAAATGTTTGGCATACCCTTGACCTGCCCATGCCTCTCCCACTTGCACACTGTCTTGCAGAAACACGCTATAGATTTTGAACACTAACCCCCAATATTCAAAATCATTTAACTGGCCAGGGTCAGTACCTAGACGATTAAATGTCCCATAACCAGCTATCTGTGAATTTTTAGCAGGACGTGGCTGGCCATTACCTGCTAAAAATTCATGGTTAGCGGCCAGCTGGTTATATCGCATGATATAACCAGTTATCCACTGATTTTCAGTGTGGGTTTGGCAGCCATATTTGGCCACATGAATACCAGGCCTATCTTTGACCAGTTAAAACTTAACCAGCCAGCGCTGAATATCAGCTTGGCCAGTTGAGTTTGAACTGGCCAGAAATAAACCAGATATTCAACACTGGTCACCAGAAACAGCCTGGCATTAAATATCCAGGCTTAGCACCGACTGCTGGAAATAGGCGGACTAACTCCCATGGTCTGAATATCGGGCCCTAAATTTCTAGAATGTCAACTAAATGGAGTGGAGGAGTAGCCTAGTAGTTACAGCACCAGACGACATCCAGAGGTGCCCAGTTCAAATCCCTCTGCTGCTCCTTGTGATCTTGGGTAAGTCATTTAACCCTCCATTGCCTCAGGTACAAACTTAGAGCGTGAACCTCCAGGGAGAGGGAAATACCCACTGTACCTGAATGTAACTCACCTTGAGCTACTACTGAAAAAAGGTGTGAGCAAAATCCAAAAAATTATAACTACAAATTAGTGCCAATTAGCACCAAATAAATCTAATTCTTTCCAATAATTGGTTATTAGCACCTAATTTGCCAATTAAGTTACATGCATATCTGCCAGTATTCTATAACTTATGCATACAAATTTGTGCATTAATCATGGAAATATGTAGGCAAGATTATAGCATTATGGAGAATGTGTGTGATTTGATATAGATATGGGTCCGTTTATATTATAGGAAGCAAAAAGAAAACCGAAAAGAATCCCATGTAGAGCGTAGTCAGCAAATGACAGTGGAAAGGTGGAGAAGACTTGAGATGAACCAAGGACACAAGATGGACGTCAATGACAAAACCACTTTATTTCTGGAACTTGTAAACATATAAAAAGCCCGACATGGCACTGTGTTTGAAAACGGAGTTCCTGCCTCAGGGGTCTATTAGACATAAAACATAAATAAAGTAAGGTGTAAAACATTAAGGGCCCTGTTTATTAAGCTGCGCTGTAGGCGCGCAAACGTTTTAGCATGCGCTAATGCTAGAGACACCCATAGGAATATAATGGGTGTCTCTGTTGTTAGCACATGCTAATTTTTAGTGTGCGCTAAAAAGTTAGCGGTCCTACTACTACTATTATCATTTCTATAGTGCTACTAGATTATGCAGCGCTGGACACTTGAACATGAAGACACAGTCCCTGCTCGACAGAGCTTACAATCTACAGTGCGGCTTATTAAACAGGGCCCTAAAAGATATAAAACATAAATACAATTAGAAACATGAATAAATTTAAAATATAATATGTAAATATTACTCCAGTAATTAATGGTCTAAGAAAGATTGAACCTGTATCTTTTTTGTAATCTGTACTAACAATCTAAACATATGACAAGAAGGATTTCATAAAACCTTTTGGCTCATAATGGTTTCTTGAGAGAGACTAGGTGATAGTTACATACATGAAAATAACGTGGTTTTTGTCATTGATGACCATCTTGTGTCTTTGGTTCATCTCAAGTCTTCACCTTCCCACTGTCGTTTGCTGACTCCATTTATATTATCTCAAATTCTATCTGAGAAACAAATCAAGAATTTATCTTCCAGATGTGGGAGGAATCAGTGTATGCCAAGACATGTGCCCTGTTTCCAAAGCTGTAAGAACAACTTGAAAAGCAATCAGTGGAAACAGAGGAGAGGAAACATCCTTTCCCAGTGTTCCACCCTCATCCCCATAGTTTTCAGCTCTCTCCCCGAACAAATCATGCTCCCAGCTGACTAATTACACTGTATAATGAATATGGCAGTGGATGGTGACACACTGTGGAAAAGATTTTCCTGAGCTTCTACAGTTCAGCTCCTGAAATCAAGTTTCCTTCCTCAGCTTTAGAAACGGAAGCTATTCAAATGTGTTCTTTATTGAGAGTTGTAGGTTTTCTTGTTTCTCTAGGAAAAGGGAACACTCATCCATTTATCTAGGGTTCATTTGAACAGATGGGATTAGGGAAGGAGGGAAGGAATGATGGGAAAAATAAAGAAAAGGTTGAAGGGATTAAGCCAAAGGTTCTCTAGCCTGTCCTGGAGGCTCCCCATTCAGTCAGGCTTTCAGGATATCCACAATAAATATTCATGGCTTCACTGCATGCAAATCTCGCTCATGAATATTCATTGTGTATATTCTGAAAATCTGACTGGCAGGGGAGCTCCCAGGACAGATTTGGGAACCACTGGAATAAACCGAAAAGGAAAAGAGAGGAAGTGAAAAGGACAGTGTGAGGAGAGGCAATGATGGGCATGATGGGTGTGCAGAGAAGAGATGATGGTAACCTTGGAATGGGTGGAACAGGAAAGAGAACATGCAGTGGTGAATAATGAGCCAAAGAGAGAGAGAGAGAGAGAGAGAGAGAGAGAGAGATTGGGGGGGGGGAACTGAAGTGGGGCAAGTGATACTGGATAGAACTGAAACATAAAAACAATTCAGTGGAAAGATAAGGACAAAGTTTTGAGGCATCACTGAAGAAAGGTGATACAGAGAAGAGTAACAAAGGATCAGGAATGAGAACTGGGAAAGGAGGGCAAAGAAGAGATGACATAGAAAACGTTTGGAGCATGAAAGAGGGGTCACTGAAAGAACTAGGGTAAATTACAGACTTGAGACAGAGAAATGAAAACAGCAAGGAGTCAGCCACTGAGCTGAAGCAAATAAAAAGGAGACGAGAGAAGGCATGAACCTAGTTCTGCACACACTTTCATACTGTGCAAAAGGGACTGGGGAACATTTCTTTAGATGGGGGAAGCATGCAGCCTCATCCAAACATCCACCAATGCGATGCCAGTTTGCAGAACTTATCAGCTCTTAACAGGAACATGGTGATTCTCTAAAAAAAGCACTTGCTCCCATTTGGGGCGAGAATAACAATATTAAATACGCCAATCAGACCCTGTGCCTGATGTGTGAACAGTGTATATTAACAGAAGAACATTTTCTTCCACTGGGTAATAAACTTTTATCAGTGGTAAAACCCCTAATCACACGCTTACTCAGGTAATATCCAGGATTGAAGATACACTTTCCTGATAGAAGGAAACTTCTTTTTTGCAGTTTATCATTTTTATTAATTTTTTAAACAGGTGATGTATCACGACCATCACAACCACTGCAACTGAAAATAAAGGGTAGCTGTCTGCTGGTCTAAAGCAATCGCAGCTGCTGTTCTATCATTCTGCCACTTCCTACTAAATTATTTCCGATCTGATGAAGATGGGTTACCTTTGAAAGCTAATCCAAAAACGTATTGTTAGTTCAATAAAAAAGGTATCATATTATTTATTTTCTCTGTCTTATTTTCTTTTATTTCTATTGATTACCTTTAAAAGTGGACTAGCATGGCTACCACATCTCTCTACCAAATATTTGTAACCTTTGGTTTTAACAATTCCTAATCATGTATAGGGGCTGTCTGCTACCTGTCACTGATGGCACAGAACAGAACCTGCCGCTGGTTAACTAAAAACACCAACATGCACAAATACATGCATGACATTTTGCCTCTGCTGTGCTGTCTGTATTTTAGCATTCAGGACTCACTCCTGAGGGATAACAAAAACACAGGGCTCACTGGAAGAGAAAACAACATAGAATTGCAAATCTAAATGAAGTGATTTTTGCCTCCTTTTCAAGTGCTGTAATCTGACACTAGAAATTCTGAATAATTTACAGAGTGCTGCCTTGCTTCCCGATGTGCTTTTTAGTTCACACAGGATTTTAGTATAAGAAAACAGGAAAACAAAAACAGTGCAGCTCTTCTCTGTGTTGACAGGTTTGGGAGGAGATCTCTTGTAGTACCAAGTGCAGTGCTGTGTACAAGGAACAGTTTTAACAAAAAAACATTGCGTGTTCTCAGCTATAAGAAATCAAAGCAGTATTTTCCTTTCATGAATGCTGTCCCTGCCTTGAGCATGGCTCACGATTCGATTCTTGCACGCATTCTATTTTCCTTGAACCCTGACCACTGACATTAGATGACAGGATAACACCAGTGGTAAGGCCAGAGGTGCTGCATGGACATAAATGCAAAACTTCTAGTGCTTGTGTTTTTCTTTAGAAAGCCTAAGGTCCTGTATTATTTATTGATTTCCTCGTTTCTCTGGCCTCTGTCCCACTCAGTCCTTTAACTCTCGTCTTCTTCAACCCCCCCCCCCCCTCATTTTCAGTACCCCCTCTCTTTTGGCCTCTCTCTCTCTTTTTTTCTCTTTCTCCTCTGTTTTACATCTCTTTAGCCTTTTTCCTGTCTTTCCCTATTTTATTCGTTCTCTGTGGATTTCTTTGGTCAGGCTTTTTTACATCACTGATCCTGGAAGAAATATGACAAATTTCAAAGTAAAACCAAGAACCTTATTTCTGTGGTGCCAACCAAGTTTTAAAGAACTAAGTTGTTGGAGTTTTCCAGTTAACACTGTGTCCTGGAAGTCCCTCACAGCCAACCCAGTTTTGAGGCTATCCATCGCATATGAATGAAACAAATTTCCCTTCACTGATGACTGTTTGTGGATACCCTGAAAGCTAACTGGTTCTTGCAGCCTCCAAGACAGTTTTGGGAATCCTAGATCTGTGTGGAAAAAAGCCTTTGCTAAATCAGACTGTATGTCATCAAAATATTTTAGCCCAGCCTTGATGATTTTACAACTGTAACCACTATGGGTCCTGTTGCAATCCAGACCCAGAATCCCCTTAATTAGAACATAAGAATAGATGGTCCATCTAGTCCTGTATCCTGTTTCCAGCACTGGCCAGTGCAGATCACAAGTGTCTGGCAAGATTCCATGCTGCCAATCTCAGGGATAACAGATTATGGACTTTTCCTCCTGGAGCTTGTCCAAACCTTTTTTAAACCAGATACACTAACCGCTGTTACCACGTCCTCTGGCAATGAGTTCCAGCGCTTAACTATTTGTTGAGTGAAAAAATATTTCTCCAATTTGTTTTACAAGTATTTCCATGTAACTTCATTGAGTGTCCTCTAATCTTAGTGGCTTTTGAGAGTAAACAATCAATTCATGTTTATCCATTCTACTCCACTCAGGATTTTGTAGAACTTACCCAAGACTACAAAGGTTTCCACGTGAGAAAGAGAGAACTCTTCAGCTCAGTAAGAAAAGCTCAGAGCTTGGGATTTTAGACAGTTTAAATGCAACTGCCCCAAGCTTTCTATAAATATTAGCAGCTGGAAATACCAATTGTCCCCCTCCCCCAGTACTGGGTAGAAATGCCCAAATTTGATTCAGTACTGGATTCAGTCAGGAAAGTGTGTGAGTATGTGTTGGGGGAATGTGGGAAGAGCCACAGAGAGCACATAAGTTTTTTTTTCTTTGATCCCTGCTATCAGATTTTCTCCCAGCTTTTGCCTTGATTAGCATTTCACACATGTTGAAAACTCCTCAGTTTTACATCCATGTTTTTCCACTCATACCCTAGCTGAGAATATTTAACCATCATGTGCAACTTTTTTCAAATCAGTCACCTTACTTTCTAACTCTTCCTACTTTCTTACCCATTTCTATGTTACAACTTTGCTTTACTCTTCACTATCAATTATAATGTTCTATTACGTATTGTCTTGACATTGTAAGTAGTATACCATGCCATACTTTGTATTGTTAGTTGAATATTTTTACTGCTGTAATTGCCTAGTGCTTATGTTTGATCTATTCTTACTGTGCACCGCCTTGAGTGAATTCCTTCAAAAAGGCGGTAAATAAATCCTAATAAATAAATAAATAAAAATTGAGTTTCCGCACACATCACAGTACTGAGACTGTTATTACTGCTTTCCCTGTGAAATCCACTCCATCCATGAAACTGGTAATTTAGCACTGCAAATGAATATTCTTTTATATGATTATGTATCTATCAGCCTGGAATAATGCTGGAATAATGGTGTCACTGGCTCTATCAGCAGCCTTTGATCTTGTCGATCACTCTTCTTTCTCTTGTCTCGGATATTGTACATAAGTACATAAGTATTGCCATACTGGGAAAGACCAAAGGTCCATCGAGTCCAACATCCTGTTTCCAACAGTGGCCAATCCAAGTCACAAATACCCGGCAAGATCCCAAAAATGTACAAAACATTTTATACTGCTTATCCCAGAAATAGTGGATTTTCCCCAAGTCCATTTAATAACGGTCTATGGACTTTTCCTTTAGGAAGCAGTCCAAACCTTTTTTAAACTCCGCTAAATAAATATTAGTTTAGGGGTTACAGTTCTTGATTGGTTTGATTCTTATTAGACTAACCATTTCTTCTTAGTTTACACTACTACACAGTCTATTCCTCATCAACTCACTTGTGGTGTCCTGCAAGGTTCAGTTTTATCACCATTACTCTTTAATATTTTCCTTAGTCTACTCACAACTTTATTCCAAGATCATAATATTAGGGCTTTCTATTATGCCGATGATATTCTCCTACTTTACCCTGTTTCTCCACTTACATTGGATATTAAACCTTTACAGAAGTGTCTTTATCTCAGTGGTTGCAGTCATATAGTATTAAATCTAGAAAAGATGATTACTTGTTGGTTTCCAGGGCATCTTCCTCTTCCATCCTTGATCCCTCTTCTGTTTGACATGGATATTAAACCTGTTCAGTCTTTTCATTATTTCGGGGTAATATTCGATTCCATTTTCACTTTTGAGTCACAAATTTCGTGTGTGCTACAGTTGGGCTTTTTGTCACATTTGCCATCTTCATTCTCTTTGTTGCTTCCTAAGCTTTTCTGCAATGCATACTCTCATTCAAGTTTTTGTAATATCATGTCTAGATTATTGCAACCGGTTTATGTGGGCATAACTAAGATGTTTACGATCTTTACAGAATACAGCTGTCGTGCTAAGCGATATGATCATGCTACCCCTTTACTTCGCTCTTTGCACTTGTTGCCTATCATATTTTGCACTCAATTTAAACTACTGTGCTTGGCTTTTAAGGCCTATCATCTTGGAGTCCCTTCTTATCCGTCAAATATGGTCTTCCCATATACTTCGTCACGTACACATTGTTCTTTGGATGGTCACCGTTTTATTCTCCCATCACCCAAGTTCCATTACAATAGTACTAGATCTTCAGCATTTTTATTCCTAGCACCAAAATTGTAGAACAATTTGCCAAAATGTATTAGAACAGATTTTCCTTTCCAGAATTTAAGTCTTACCTTAAAGCATACTTTTTAAAATTTGCTTATGGACTCCCCAAAGTGTAATTTTCTGCATTAGTGAGCCTGTGAAGGAATAGCTTAACCTAGCTCTGCTTTTCTCATACCTTATCTGAGCCTTACCCTCCTTGTTCCCCTTTTAGGGTATGATTGAAGTTTTTTTCCTGTTATGAAGTGGAATTCTTTTCCATTGTTTTTATGAATTTTATAATATGGTTAAGTCCAAAGAAAAAAGCAAAACTGGGCCTTCAGAACTAGGACAACAGGAGTATTTTATTGATCAATGACCCGACACGGGGCCGTGTTTCGGCGCTAACAAAGGCGCCTGCCTCAGGGGTCGATATGTTGCCGCAATAGCGTGCAAATAGCAAGGCACGATTGCCGATATGTTGCCGCAATAGCGTGCAAATAGCAAGGCACGATTGCCGATATGTTGCCGCAATAGCGTGCAAATAGCAAGGCACGATTGCCTTGAACCACTGGGTTTGTGATGGCGAAAAAAGCGCTAAATAGCACTCGCAATATCTCCTGTATTCTGATCCGGAAGGCGCTGAAAGGCGCTAGTTCCGATTGAAGATAAATCCTGTTTTCCATAGAGGATTTATCTTCAATCGGAACTAGCGCCTTTCAGCGCCTTCCGGATCAGAATACAGGAGATATTGCGAGTGCTATTTAGCGCTTTTTTCGCCATCACAAACCCAGTGGTTCAAGGCAATCGTGCCTTGCTATTTGCACGCTATTGCGGCAACATATCGACCCCTGAGGCAGGCGCCTTTGTTAGCGCCGAAACACGGCCCCGTGTCGGGTCATTGATCAATAAAATACTCCTGTTGTCCTAGTTCTGAAGGCCCAGTTTTGCTTTTTTCTTTGGACTTGTTTACTTGTATACTGTAGTGCCCTCTCTGTCTGTATAATATGGTTAAGCGCATTGACCAGGCTCTGGTTTAACTGTATATCAAATTTGTAAACAAACATAAACATTTTTGTACAGTGTCTTGATCTGAAATTCTATTAAAGGCACAGAGTGTTATGGAATGTCGCATGGAGCCTGGAATAATGCAATTTCTTTCCAAGTATCCCATCCCTCCTTATCCACCTCTTTCCCTCAGGGCCCTATTTTCTAAGCATTTCTCCCCCAAATATACACAATGGAGGGAAACCTTAAGTATATAGCAGTTTGATATTATAACAGAGATACATAATCATATAAAAGAATATTCATTTGCAGGCAGTAATGTACAAAGGCATGCAAACATACAACAAGAGAGAGCGCGAGAGAGAGAACAAAAAGATCTTCATGAACAGAGAGTATGGGAGAAAAATATCCTTCAGCAAGAGAGAAGAGAAAGTTATTTAGCCTGTTGTGATACCTTCAGATCAGTGGATCCTATTGCCTGGTTCATTCTCACGGCATGGTTCAAAGAGATGCTCACTGCAACCAGAAGCAGTGCTAGCTGCATGTAGACCAAGACATTGCTGAGGGCTCTGAAATAGCCCAAACTCATTTTTTAATTATTATTTTCCTCTGGACCTCTACTCATTCCTTCTTTCCATCCCCACCAGATCTTCGCCCCTCCCTCACCTACAACCAAATTAAGGGGTCTTTTATTAAAGATTAGCTCGAGTTATCTGCAGCAGGGCCCATTTTATTCTTATGGGTCCTGCTGCAAATAACTCAAGCTAATCTTTAGTAAAAGACCCCCTTAGTATCATGATATGACATGATATTCTCTTAGTTCGGACATGGAGCCTGCTCTGCCCCTTCCTCCTGTGTAGGTTTCTTATTAGAAGGATGTCATGCACAAAGCTCACATGTCTCAGTGGGTGTGCCCAGGAAACCACCCTGAGCCCGGAGGTGTGCAGAAGGCCTTCCTGTCCCACAGAGAGAACTGCAGTGAGTTTAGAGGAGAGAGTGTACGAGCAGAAAAAGGTGTAACCCCACCTCCCCCCCCCCCCCCCCCCCGTGACTCTTAACGTGGAACCTTGCATGACGTAGCTATAATTCGGGTTCCTCTTTCCCACATGCATCACTTTGCACTTGCTCACATTAAACGTCATCTGCCATTTAGATGCCCAGTCCCCCAGTCTCGTAAGGTCCTCTTGTAATTTTTCACAATCCTTCTGCGATTTAACGACTTTGAATAACTTTATGTCATCAGCAAATTTAATTACTTCACTAGTTACTCCCATCTCTAGGTCATTTATATATATGTTAAAAAGCAGCGGTCCCAGCACAGACCCCTGGGAAACCCCACTAACTACCCTTCTCCATTGAGAGTACTGACCATTTAACCCTACTCTCTGTTTTCTATCTTTTAACCAGTTTTTAATCCACAATAGAACACTACCTCCTATCCCATGACTCTCCAATTTCCTCTGGAGTCTTTCATGAGGTACTTTATCAAACGCCTTCTGAAAATCCAGATACACAATATCAACTGGCTCACCTTTATCTAGGGATATCACACTAATATAAAGAACCTTAAGATTATATGATATTTTGTGTGATTTATTTGGTGTTTGTTTCTCAGAAAGTAATTAAATGTAATTAAAACTTTAATGAAAACGCCATATTTTTATCCTAATTAGCATAAATGACTATCATTTAAGACTATAAATGAAGAGATGTGCTAGGGGTGGACAGGAGTTGGGGAGGGTGGTGGGAATAAAGACTGAACTAGGTCCTGCTGTGCCTTCTAGAGGCTATCTGTTGGCTATCTGTTAATGCTGTTCAGCCTTAGGTTTTTGGGCCTGATTAGGATATCTCCTCTTCTCATGGGTCCTGGTAGGGGTGAAGGCAACCAAAGACCATGTGGTCTGTTACACTACTACTTTTCTAACATTTAAATCCACCCCTCATTTGGCATCCCTTGTCACTTATTCTCTCAATACCTCCTTCTAGGCTGGGTTCATCATCCTCCCACTCATGCTGTTCCTCCCCCCAGTGAATCTGGAGAGTTCTTCAGCCCAGTTCTAGTAATACCCCGGGGTAAATTCACACATCCAATTTACCAAGGGATTGCATATTCATTCATCTTACTACCTTCCTTCATACTTCACCCCACTATAGCCACCTTCAGTGCAGTCTAACTCTTCCTCGCATCCACTGCTGTCTTACTTTTTTTTCCTCTCCCATCCCCAGTTGACCTCACACTTTCTCCTTCACCTCCATGTGGTTTCATTTTCTGATTTCTCATCTCTATTTCATCCCCATTCTCTTTCCTCTATTCATGATACTCTCTAGCACTGTCCTCACTGAAAGGGACTTTCCCCTTCTCTACTGCAACGTCTCTCCGACTCCACTTCTCCTATTGTGCTTTATTTTTTTCTACTTTTGTGCTCCCTTGTTGCTCCTACAGTAGCTTCCTTTGCTTCAACTCTTTCAGCCCCTGCATCCCCACCCCCCCCACCCCACCCCACCCCACCGGAGCCTCAGACTATCCCTTTACCTCAAGTAGTAGGACTTCTCTCTCTAACCTAATCGGTACTATGGCTTGTTTTATCTTTTCAGTTCTTTCCAGTGTTGTTTTGACTTTCATTTTTCAGAATGACCTTTACCAGCTTCTTCTTGTCCTAATGATCCATTCATTACTATATTTCTCTTCCAAAACCAGTATTTGCTTGCATCTGGGCACCTGGCCAGCAAGATTGAAAGAAAATTGTACATAAACAGAATGCAAAGGTAGTGCTGATTTTCCAAGCTTCCGTGTTTATTTATCCCTTGATGTATTGCCCATCGGGAATGCCATCTTGCCAACTAGGAGGTTTATAGTAGTTCAAATGTTTAAAAAAGGGAACATAAATAAAATAAACAAATAAATTATTAAAAGAGGGAAAATGCAAGCTTACAATGTTTAAAGATAAAGTATAGGAAAGCAGGAAAAGGATTTTTTGCACTGGGGTACAGATCTTAGCCCTGCCCTCATTCCATGGTTTCAGGTATGGAAGACAGTTAGGGACAATTCTAGACGGCTCAGTGCCATACGATGAGTACCTATTCTGTAACAGCACCTGGGTGCTCAGATTTCATACTAGAATACCAGCATAACCGGGTATCAGTGTGTCTCACATTTAGGCTCCCACATTACTTAAAGGAATGTGCAGGACGTGCTGGACGTCAGGACCCGCAGTACAGATCAGCGAAGTGACTGAACGTGCCGGAGACCGGCGCTGAAGAAGAAGACTAAGGCTGGCGGGAAGGCTGGCGGGGGTCGGGGACCCCCACCAGCAAAGGTACCTTGCGGGGGGGGGGGGTGTCGAAAGTGGAGAGGGCCCGGACTAAATCTGTGGGGGCCCATGCCCCCGTGGCCCCACCTAGCTACGCCCCTGCTGCAAGCACCCCATTGAGGCAAGGGTTTGTGTAACGTACAGCATATGTAAGTGGCTGACCTGGCCATGTGAACACACGTAGATTTTATATATGGTGCTCAAATTTGTGTCCACAATTTAATTGAGTAACGAACTATTTAGCACCAATAATTGGGCGCTAACAATTATTGGCACTAATTAGTGCTGATTTAGATTAATGCGTGCATGTTGCTAAGTGCTATTCTATAAAGATATGTTCATAAATCTTTTAGCGCACAACTGACAAGGGGGCGTGGCCACTGGAGGAGCATGGGCGGGTCAGGGACGTTCATTAAAGATGAATGCACTGTTATGGAATTCAGGGGATCTGCGCCTAATTAATGCACCTTGCGCCCAAAGTTGGGCGCAGATACCAGTACTACACGTTATTCTATAAACAACACCCAACTCAGAGCATTGTTTACAAGACAGCACTCAGCACCCATTTGTTCGGCGTCATTTACAGAATCCGGGCCTATACCACTTATACTCACCCTTACCGAATAGCACTTAAGAGTTTTGCTGTTATATGTGTATGAAAGTGTGCACGTTTCCATGAAAATGATAGTATTCTGTACACTTGTGTTCAAAGGGTATGTGAATGTAGGGGTCCTGTCATAGAACTGCCCTTTTATTGGCCCAAGTTGGATTTTTAATAGGTTTTGTGATATTTGGGAACTATATCTTTCTCTGAGTGTCTTCCGGGATATATGGGAGGTGAATGAGTTTGTGGGTACTCAGTTCAGAATCCATGAAGAAAGAAGAAAAAGGGGCCTCCACCTGGGGACCCCAAGGAAGAAGCTAACAGGAGACCTAAATTCCGCTTAAGCTTGTATTCTATAAACTGCGCTGAACTTTAGATGTGGCTTATAGAATACCGTTTATGCGGGTATGTTTCGGCACGGATTGTTTAGATGCCGTGTATAGAATCTAGCCCAGAGTGTGTAATCCTACAGTCAGGCCCTTGAGGCCTCTGAACCTCTTATTTTTCAGATCTTACAGATATTTTTATGTATCTTCTGGGGAGCCCTCTCCCCACCGAAACAAGGGCTGTACTGTTAAAAGTGAGAACGCCTGATCACACCAGCAAAACTCTGATGTGCTGATAGCAAAGTGAGGGTGAAGTTCATGGGGTTTTGCTGCCCACAGTGAAGTTGTCAGTTCTGTGACTCTTAGAAATGTTTGAATAAAATGTTTTTAGCCATTCACCCTACCACCAGCACCTGATCTTTTGTTCTTCCTCTTTGATTCCCCTTTTGGCAGCATACTGTGCTTTTATGCCTGATAATGAAGAGGTGGAACATTTCAAAAACTAGAATAGAATAAAATGACAGACAGATTTTATGTCGTGTAAGAGCTTCCAAACAAGAGTGAATAAATTGGAAAATTTCTACCTCCTGCTGTTATTTGTCCCCCATCCTAGTCTACTTTGATATACTTTGCTAGCATCTTCCATTGCCTAGATCAGAAAGCGCTTTTACGCTGTTACCAACAGCTATGTTTTTCTTCATGGTATTTTTTTGTTGTTCTAGAATTATATATTTCTAACAGCATGTGTCACCCTTCATTAGCTGTCAAATATTAATTTTAGATCCTGTACAGCAGAGGCAGACTGACCATTCGGGTAACTGGGCAGTGCCCAAGGGTCCAGAGGCTCTAAGTGACCCAAAGGCTCTGCCCAGATGCTCGCTGCACACTAGAGCCCTCCCCGGTCCTACCTTTAAAGGCACACCACTGGTGATTTAGTGACTTCTGCGGGGGGAGCATGTTCTTTCCTGCCCTTTGTGCTACTGCTATTCCTCCTACCCATCATCGCCGTATTTTAAAAATGGCAGCTGAGACTCCCTGCGGCAGTCTCATGAAACTGTCAAGACCTGCGAGACTACCGCGGGAAGTCTCGGCCACCATCTTGAAAACACAGCGGTGCCAGCAGGTGGGGGAATAGCTGCAGCACAGCAGGCTAGAACTGGGCTTAAGAACTCTCCAGATGCTCCCATCCCTTCCCCTGCAGAGACTACTAGACCACCAGGACCCTTCAGTAAGAACCGGGTTTGCGGGGGTATCTGCTGCAGTAGTAGGGGGTAGCAGCATGGCAGTAGGGGATGTGTCAGGCAGCGGCCGGATGGGGGACCCAGACCACTCTCAGTCTACCCCTGCTGTACAGATAATAATCTATTGTAATAAAGCACTTATGAATTCAGTCTGTGGAGTTGCAGTCCAGCCTGGCCACAAGGGGGCATTTCAACCGCTGATACTGCAGCATCTGATGTTCCTACTACTACTACTACTTAACATTTCTAGAGCGCCGTACAGTTTAACAAAGAAGGACAGTCCCTGCTCGAAGGAGCTTACAATCTAAAGGACAAACACAAGAGTATTATTATAATCAGGGCTTTTTTTGAGGGGGTACTTGGGGGTACTGAGTACCGGCACCTTTTCCATTGTCTGCTAAAATTGACCCATGGTCCCTAAGTTTTAATGAAAGAGCTCAGGCTCTACACACCAATTCTACCTTGCCATAGATTCTGTGACTGGTTTCAGGGGCCTGGCTATTGTGGGGTGGGTTCCTCAGTGAATGCCCCACCCCCGAAGGGTGGCCAGGCATTTGAGTTCTAGCACCTTTTTTACTAGAAAAAACGCACTGATTATAATAGATTAATTTGATTACATTTATAAATCACCCTTTAGAAAAATGTCAAAATAATGAGCATAAAAGAATAATAAAATAATGTTTCAAATCAATAATTAAAACATTAACTGTAAAAAGTCAAGTCTTAACCTCATTTTGCAATTCAGGCATGGTGCTGTTACTAAAAATGTCCTACTATGATTTTCTGCTAATCCTTATGCACTAGGTCCCCTGGTGGACTGAGTTCTTCCTACTTTAGATTTACAGATCGGAAGAGGGAATGGCCCTTTACCTCATGGTATCTTTGCTAAAGGAGATGCTGGACAAAAAAACTAGCTAGTGTATTCTACACCTTCTGAACAATATGTAAATTAATTTTAGTTTTTTTACATTTTTTGTGTTTTATGTATTAACTTTAATGAACATTTTTCTTTTCAATCACTGAATATATGAGTGATTCTCAATACATAAACTATAATAATGTGGAAGGCCAATATTATCAATATGTGTAATTACTAAAGCCTATACTAATGTAACTAAAGAGTCCTTTTCTCCCAGATTCTATAATAGCATGACTGAAGTTGCTCGTGTAAATCCAGTTGTATTCTGGATTTGCGCGTGCAACTTAATTAGTTAAGCCAAACAGTGCTAATAATTGCCAGCAATTATTGACACTAATTGGCATTAATTAGAATTTGCATGCAGAACTGGCTATGCATATTCTATAATATGATGCGCGTAAATTCTAAGTCGTAAAGTTGAAAAGGGACATATCCATGGGTGTGAAATGGGCAGGTTGTGGGCATTTATAAAATCTATGCGCATTGTTATAGAATACAACCGGTCTGCACCTAATTTAGGTTTCGGCATTTACGCCAAGTTTTACTTGGTGTAACTGTAACTGCCCATGACTAAATTTAGTCGCATGGATGGATGCTCAGCGTATTCTAGAAACCATGCAGAAATTTAAGCTTTTATAGCGTATGCCTGAATTTAGTCATACTTTAAAGAATATGTCTAGGCGTATTTCATTTTGGCACTGAATTTTTAGGCACGATACAGAATATAGTCCTTTACATGTGGAAACAGGTTACCGCACAACCATATTGAGGGGTTTTGTGATACTTTTCCAGTTTCTGCTTGTTAAACCACGTTACCAAATTTTTCAGAATCTTTCTGTCAGGGGAAATAACATGGTTGGAGAGTGGGTGTGGAAACTAGCTTGCACGTTACATCATAGGAACCAACTCTGTGGGTGCTTCAGCACCTCCAATATTGAGAACATTTCTTGTATGTGTCCAGGGAGGGGTTATTTCCATTGGGCTTACAACCCTAATAATTTTGAAAAGGTGGCTCCTATGCGTTACGTTACTGCATTTTAACTGGCTAACGTAGATTTAATGCTAGACCATTTTCTGCCTACTAAATAGGAGGTGCTAAATTCTTCCGTATTATTCTTGAGCAGGTCCTGTGCATGAATCTGAATGTTAATGTATGACCTGCAATAAAAAAATTATGGAAACGCTTCTTGATACAGCATTAGTTTTCGATTTGCTGCATGTTAAAATTCTGCCTTATAGTGGTAAAATGAATAGTATACTTTCCAAAGCAAAAGCAAGAGCAAATGGCTGAAAGCCTTTTTAGTAGCCTCTGTTGTTTGGAAATCCCGGTAGAGGTGATGCAGTCAAAAAAGTTGTAGCAAGCAGCCAAAATGTGTTTTCCTACGCAATTACAAGAACATTCTGGGCCCCTGCACCAGAAAAGTGCCAATCAAATCTGAATAGGGGCGATCTATTTCAGTAGCCCGTTAGAAGCTTTTGGAGGGAAATGTAAAATGAATTCAAGGATGAGCCTTGTCTCGCCCCCCCCCCCCCTCCGAAGGGTCCACAACAATGATCATATAAAACTACAGGGTGTGGGTTACCCTACTCTGGGGCCCTTCCCTGCTCTAAGGGCTAAAAGGAAAAGGAGGAAACACAGGGGTTTCCAGACCAGTCTACAGCTGTCTCCTGGTGTATGTTGAGAGGAGAAAGACCTGCTCCCAAAGAGACTAAAACTGATCAGAGGTTGTCAGTCTGACTCACAGCTGTTCCCTAAAGCACAGAGTGCCAAAGAGAAGAGGAGGGATAGATCATGGGGGAGATCTGATCCTGATCTTCAGAAGAAGGTAACAGAGTTAAGCTGCTGCTGCCTTTCAGTTCTTGTTGGGGAAAGGATTTGGATACTGGGAGTAATGGACCTGGTGAGGGCTGATATCCTGAGAGGGATGTGTGATAGGGTCTAACTCATGGGTGCTGCTTGACTTGCCTGATCCAAGAGAAAGGGAGCACTGGGAACCACAGAGTCACAAGAAAGAGAGGGGGAGAGAAGTGATATTCATAGGCAAGCAGATTGTCTGTGCTCCAAAGGAGGATGAGAGGACAGAAGTACAGGGTTTAAACTATGCCCAGGAGCTAATGTGCAATTGTGAAGGACTGATAAAGAGGCTACAGAATTTCAAATAAAGAAATTAATAAAAGGAGACTAAAGGTGCACTACGGAGAAGTAAGCATTTTACCAACTGCCACTATGCTATGAGATGGGAAAGATGCATGAGGTAGAAGGAGAAAGCAGTGCTCAGAGGAGACCAAGAGTTATAAATTCTTTTGACACTTGAATTTTCATTTTGCTCTTAAGGACTACAGAGGAAATACTACAACCGGGCAGCTCCATTTAGGTACCTCGAGGATACCTGTTGGGATCCTATTCTATAATGGCACCTGGGTGCCCAGATTCCATTATGAAATGTTAGCGTAACCAGGTACCAGCATGCCTAACATGTACATGACCACAGTCACATGAGCCATAAAGCTGGCATAACTGTGGCCACCTAAATGTGGAAGAGACATGTACAACTTATAGTGTAACTGGGAGCTCTGCCTGTGTACTTCCATACTCTGCCCCTGTGTAAGCCCCCTTGCATTTGCATGCTATGCCACTTACGTTCACCCTTACAGAATAGCGTCTAGGCTGACTGGGAAGTCAGCAAAGGAAAAATCAGACTGCAAATGATTTCTTTATTAAAGTGCCTTGTTGTGTAAAAGGGGAAAAATGTTCAGAGATAACGAAAGCCTGAGTTCCGCTTGATATTTTACTTTTATTTTTCCTCAATAGTTATTTGATATTTGCTGCTCTAATAGTTAAGCAAGTTTCTCTCGTGATGTGGACTTGAATAACTGTACATTTCCTGTTATTGTATATAATTTGTGATTGCTATTTTTTCTTGATATTTGCCTGCAAATTTATTAAATTTCAATAAAAAAAATCTAACAGTAACATATTCCATTTACACCAGTGTAAAACATTAAAACATTGCTCACATTGTACTGGTTAGCTTGAGATATGGATGACCTGGGGTAGACAAAAGTGCTTTCTGGAATGATCATCATCATTCTATAAAAGTTGCCAAAAAATTGTGTGCACAAATTTGAGTATGTGCACCATTTTGCATGCACAATTTAATTGATTAATGATCTAATTACCACCAATAATTGGCTTTTTAACAAGCAATTATGGGCACTCATTAGATTTAATTGCCATTTATGTGTATAAATTTAGGCAAGGGATCCGTGCTTAAAATTTACAAGCGATATGAAAAAGGGGGCGCAGAAATGGGAGGTCATGAGCCTAACGGAGGCATTCCTAAAATTAACACACATTGTTATAGAATAACAAGGATATATGCCTAATGTAGGCACAAATGGCCACACCTAAAGTTAGGGGTGTTCCCGGGCATAAGTGTTATTCTATAAACTGCACCTAACTTTAAGCACATCTTATAGAATAGGTTTTATTGGAGCTTATTGTTTTGGCGCCATATATAGAACCCAGCCCCATGTGTGGAAAATAGTATAGATATAATAAAAATACTAAAGTGCCCTTTTACTAAGCTGTGTTAGACACTAACGCATGCCTAATGCAGCTTAAAAGTATTTACCGTAGGATGTGCTCAGGTATCTAATGGGTATGTTTGACAGTTGTGCGAGCAAGCCACACGCAAAAGAATTATGCAGTTATCTTCATGGAAGGGGTGTGTTGGGGCAGAGAGTGGTTGTTTCTAGCACAACTACATTACTGCTGATTAGCGCAGGATTAGCGCGTGAACTCTTACTGCCTACAAAATAGGTGTTGGTACTTCTTGATAATGGCCATTATGGCAAGGATCAACCACCAGGGTGGAGAAACTGGATCCACTACGAGAAGAGTAATGCAACAACAGATGAGTAATGTGATTAATAGGACTCTTCCAAAAAGCTAAGGAGATGGAGTGTAAAAAATATTCTTTTATTGTAGATAAGATGGGACTCAACACGGCACCGTGTTTCGGCAACAATGCCTGCCTCAGGATTCTGCATACGATGGTTCATCTTTATTAAGACATTCTTATACTAGACAGTTAATTTGGAAGTCAACAAGAGCAAATGTAGGGGCCCTTTTACTAAGCTGCGTAAGGGCCTATGTGCGTACAGCATGCACCAAATCGGCACTACTGCCCGGCTAACACATGAGCTGGGCAGTAGTTCTGAATTTGATGCTCGCCGAATCCCACGGTAGAAAATAATTTTCTATTTTCTACCAAGGGCCTCTTACCTGGCGATAAACAGCAGTTGGAGCTCGCTGCATGCTTACCACATGGGTAGCGCATGAGACCTTACCGCTAGGTCATTGGGTAGGGGTAAGGTCTCAGGCCAAAAATGGACCTGTGCTGGTTTCAATTTTAGCGCACATCCATTTTCCGGCCCCTTAAAAAAAGGCCCTTTTTCTAGACATGGTAAAAAATGGCGCAACGTGTGCCCAAAAGATGTGTTTGCACTACCGCACGCCACTTTTTACCGCAGCTTAGTATAAAAGAACCCTGTAATTCTTTCAACAAAGGTAAGACATAATCAAATTCTTTATTTCCCTTATCGATTTTGCAGCTGTATTCTGAAGTGCTTCAACTTAGGTTGTGGCAATCCTTAATAAAGTGTATTACAGTAATCTAAATGCACCAAAATTAATGAATGAAGTATATATGTAAGATCTTTTCTCTGTAAATAAGACTGTAGTTGTTGAATTAAATGCAATGCTATGAAACCTACTTTCATAATCTGTGAAAACTGAGTTTCCATAGTTAAGTTATCATAAAACTTTTACTTCTATGGAGGTAATAACATCCTTTGACACTAAATTCACACTTACAATTTCTGGTTATACAGTTGGTTGCTCTGGTCATTGGCTGATATATAACAAATTTGATCCTTCTACTAAAGTGTGCTGAAAAATGGGCTGCGGTAGTTTAGGCGCATGTTTTGGGTGCGTGCGGAATTATTTTTCAGTGCAGCTGTAAAAAAATGACTTTTTTTTTTTTTGGGGGGGGTGAGGTAAAAATGAATATGCGGCAGAATGAAAAAGGGCATGCGTCCATTGTGGGTCTGAGACCTTACCGCCAGCTGTTGCCTTCACATGGTAACCAGGCTGTAATGGTCTACGCGTGCTCAAATGCCAATTACCGCCCGCACGCCAGAAAATAAACATTTTTGGATGCATGCCAGAAATGGAATTACTGCAAGGGCCATGCGGTATCCGGGCGATAACCGGGCAGTAACTCAGAACTGGCACGCGTTGGGCACGCGTAGATGCTTACATGGCTTAGTAAAAGGGCCCCTCAGAGTTAATTTTATTTTACTGTGAGGGGCATTTTTGATATGACGTCTAAGTCTGACTTTGGACGTTTTGCTCAAAACATCCAGAATCCAAGTGGCGAATATCGTGATTTTTGAAACATCAAAACATATATATATATTTTTTATGCCACTTGCTAGATATGTTTGTGCTCTATGTATTTATCTTTTTGGTCCATTTTCGAAATAAAATAAAGTCCCCAGTTATATATATATATATATATATATATATATATATATATATATATATATATATATATATAATTTATTCATTAATTTTGGTGCATTTAGATTTCTGTAATACACTTTATCAAGGATTGCCACACTTCAGAACATGACTGTAAAATTAATATTGGGAAAGAAAAAATTGATCATGTCATACCGTAAAGAATTACTCTTGCTCCTGTTGACTTTCAGATTCAGCTTAAAATTAACTGTCTAGTATACAAATATCTTAACAAAGGTGATACATCTTAGCGTTTTTATTATATCTTTATGCTATTTTTCACACATTATGATCATCCCAGCAGACACTTTTGTCTTCTCCAGGTCACTTAGACTTCAAGCTCACAATTACAATGTGAGCAATGTTTTAACGTATATATGTATGTAAAAAGATAGATAGTGCTATTAGCTATGAAGATTAGATTCTTTGGGGTAGAAGGCTATTTCTTCAGGAACAACGTTCAACTATAATTGCTAGTAAATCATTTGTAGATTTTACGTCTTCTTCCCCATTGTGATTTCTGGTCCTTCCATCCTCCCCAATCCCATGGTCCTCTCTCCTCTCCAGTGTGATTCACCAGGGGAGCCAACTTTTCAAAATTATTGGGGGTGCTAAACCGAATAGAAATGACCTCTCCTTGGACACAATCAAGGAATTTGCTCAATATTGGGGGTGCTCAAGCACCCACAGAGCCGGCTCCAATGTGATTCACAATCTTCTCTTCCTCTTTCTATTTCTTCCACCTCCCCTCTCCCCTGGGCCGTCAGGAGAACAGCTCTTCATTACCTTGTGTATCCTTCCTTTATACCTTCAGGAGTGACAGCATCTCCTTCATTATTTATCGCACGCACCAGAAATGACCCTCTTTGGAAAGTTTCCCTGTTTACAAATAGAGACAGAGAAAGGCCTAGGGGTTTCTACCCAAGTGATCATAAATCCTAGATTTACTGGCTCAATCTTGCATTTACTGTTCTTTCAGAAGTGTTTTCCTATTACTCTGCTTTATGCAGAGATCTTTTTATAATAATATATACATAGTAACATAGTAGATAGCAGATGAAGTCCTGTATGGTCCATCCAGACTGCCTAACAAGATAAACTCATAGCATAAGGTAAAATATAATGCTTGGATAGTTCTTGCCTCAGGTAGACCTACAACCAAAGAACAAATGTTCTGGGTTAGAAGAGCTGAACTCATCACTCCTGGAACAAAGGATAGAATTTTTCATGCTCTACAGATTAGTGGGCCTTGCAAGTGGTATCTTTCATGATGGAGTAAAGGAAGACAACTGATTCTGGCTGAGAAACAAGGCCACACAGTGAGGCTGAACCCTTATTTATTATTATTTCTTGGGATTTTTTTTATTTACAACCTTTTTGAAGAAATTCACTCAAGGCAGTGTGTAACAATAATAACCTGGACATAGGCAATATGCATTTACAGTAGTAAAAGACATTCAAATAACAGTACACACTGTAACACGGTAAGCTACTTCCAGTGTCAACACAACAGACATTAAAACATGTTAATAATCAGCACAGGGGATAAACAGCACCGCAGTGATGGAACATAAGTAAGAAAGAGTAACAGGAGTGTGATACGAGTGAGGGGTGAAGGTGAGACTTCAAAATAACGCAGTCGGACAAGGTTGTAAAATAAGGAAAGCACTTTTATTCAGTTTATCCTGAAGCCTGGTACTCCACAGGATCAGGTAAAGTCTCTTTAATTCTATGAAAAGTCTTAACATGGGCCTGTGACTGACAGGGCCCAAACCAGTCTATGGCATGCAACTTCCATGCCCCAAACAAAGTCTGTAAGCTTCTCTCTCTCTCTCTCTAGGTTTCCAGGCCTGGCTCTAGCCAGACCTCAAAACAAGGCTTCCAAGTCTTAAAAGATTGGTTACCTCAGGTCACAGTAGCTAAATATATGTCGTAAAAGTGAATGCTTCTTTCTTCCTTGGGCCTCCTCAACCCCACTCAGTTCCTGTCCTTTCGGTTCCACTTGTCCCGTCTCAGTTCCTCCCTGGCTGGGGCTAAGGGTTTTAAGGTGGCTTGCAGTACCTGAGGGATCCTTCTTAAGAGAGAGAGGAAGTGTGTTCTATATACCCTTGGCCCTCACAAGGAGTTAAATTAGACTATGAGTTTGTTCCATTAAAGGCCCAGGAAAAAAGCAAGGATTTTAGTTGCTTCCTGAAGCAGATATAGGAGCTGTCTGTTAAAGTGTGGTAATGTTTTGCACTCACCGCATGTTAATAGCAAAAACAAAGTGTGGTAAATGCAGGAGATGCACCCATTTACAGTACTTACCACATAACAATTGCTTTATATGCAGTGGCAGATAAAAGGGATGCCCATACTATCTTCTACTGCAGGTAATATCCATTAGGTAAAATGAGACTGTTTCCAACTGTGTCTATTCATAGGGATGTATTGGGAGAACAACGATGCAAGAGGCAGTAAGGACAAGATAGGCAGACTGGATGGGTCATATGGCCTTTATCTGCTGTCATGTTTCTAAGTCCCCAAGCCCAAGCTGTAACTCATCTGTTCTGTTCAAAATAATTGTTACACATTAAGCATCATTCAATTGCAGGATACTATGGTGCTCCTTTTCAAATGCCTCAAAATGCCTAAAAAAAAAAAAAAAGACATCCATCTGCTAAAAACATCCAAATCCTGATTTTGGACAGTCAGAATTTGGACCTTTTACGTTGCAGATCATTCAAATAGCAAGGGGGCAAGTTGTGGGTATGTTTTGGGCAGGACTAGGGAGGGAACATCCAACAGCAATTTTTGAACTGGAAGAAACATCCATGTCTAAAATGAAGGACTTTTTATCTAGACTATTTCAGTCTTGTCCAAGTTAAAAAAAAGTTGCTCTGATTGAGCAGCTGACCACTGGAGGCATTAAGGCATGGCCTGTCCTTAATCCCGCAGTGCCTTTGTATCGCTCCATGGTGCGACCGCACCTCGAATATTGTGTTCAATTGTGGTCGCCGCATCTCAAAAAAGATATAGTGGAATTAGAAAAGGTGCAGCGAAGGGCGCCGAAATGATAAAGGGGATGGGGTGACTTCCCTATGAGGAAAGGCTAAAGCGGCTAGGGCTCTTCAGCTTGGAGAAAAGGCGGCTGAGGGGAGATACGATAGAGGTCTATAAAATAATGAGTGGAGTTGAATGGGTAGATGTTTAAGCGTCTGTTCACGCTTTCCAAAAATACTAGGACTAGGGGGCATGCGATGAAGCTACAATGTAGTAAATTTAAAACGAATCGGAGAAGATTTTTCTTCACTCAACGTGTAATTAAACTCTGGAATTCGTTGCCAGAGAATGTGGTAAAGGTGGTTAGCTTAGCGGAGTTTAAAAAAGGTTTGGACGGCTTCCCAAAGGAAGAGTGCATAGACCGTTATTAAATGGACTTGGGGAAAATTCACTATTTCTGGGATAAGCAGTATAAAATGTTTTGTACATTTTTGGGATCTTGCTGGGTATTTGTGACCTGGATTGGCCACTGTTGGAAACAGGATGCTGGGCTCAATGGACCCAGTATGACAATACTTAGTATGTACTTATGGTTGCTGTCCCCATCCCTCTCACCTGAAAGTGAAACTGGAAAGGAAGACCAGGCTGTGTTAACTGCAGGAATTATAGCCATTCTGAACAAAACAGGTTGGAGGAGTAGGCTGGTGGTTTGTGCAGTGGACTGTAAACCATTGGATTCTGGTTTAAAATCTACTATAACTCGATTATTTTTTTGGGCTCCCTCCCCCAGGAATAGAAAAGTCTTTTGCCTGCAAGTCTGAAGGCTTTTGAAGTGGTGTACAGGTATTTTTCTGTTCCTGGATGGATCACATTAATTAAAAAAAAGAAGTTACAATAGGACTCAAACCCGTGTACAGTCTATTGCAATACAGTCTATTGCACTAACCACTAGGCTACTCCTCTGTTCTGTAAGGATATCTGTAAGGCCATTTTAATAAGAATGCTTCCAGACAGACATCTCTGTGCCTTGTTTTCTTTTAAACATTTCAGTTTGTAAAATGGTTGTTCAGGATGGATGTCTCCAGTGTAAGGACGTGCTCACTTATTTTCAAATAGGAAATCTAGACCTCTTTCCTGTTCAAAACTTGCTGCGAGATGGATGGGGACTGAGATGGATGGGGACTTGGACGTTCTTTTGAAAAATACTCCTTTGTGTATCTTTGCAATAGAATCCAATGCAAGAATCAGAAAAGGGGGAACTCACGGAAAGTCTTTTTTTTTTCCACTTTAAATATTTTTATTAATGAAGCAACTTACAACATTCAAGACAATACAGATAATGCCAAGTTGTCCTAAAATATTGGACATCCATATAATATAACAGAAACGAACAAAACAACAACCCAGTCACCCTTATGGTGAAAACTGAACTATCAACTCCCAATCACTGTAAACAAGGGTCTACACCCTCAGCTCTGTCCTACCCCCTTAAATTTGTTCAAGCATATAATTGCCTCACTTCCCCCTCTAGCCCTCCTCTTCCGTTCCTCCCTTCCCTACTGCCCCCCTCCCTCCCTTCCTCCCCCCTCCCCAACTACCACCCGTTCCTATCAAAGTTTGATTGTCCTCACCCATTCTTGTAGTCGAGACCATCCTCTCTTGCGCCGTAGCTCCCCATCTCTACGGTATGCCGTTAAGCGCTCCATAGCTATGAGTTGTTCTAATTTTGCTTTCCAATCCCCCAAGGAAGGAGGGCCAGTAACTCGCCACTTCCGAGCTATCAAGCATTTTTCTGCCGCCAGACCCCAACGTAACATTTTGCTCCATTCCCATGAGTCACTGTCATTATACATCCCCAGCAAGCACACCCGTGGACTACACACCATGGAATCGGAAAGTCTTTTTTGTGTGTTTCTTCTGGGATCCAAGATACTGGCTAAACAGAAATATCTCCTATCATCTCATTTTTTACAAGATATATCGTAATAGCAGTTGCAAGAATAATCTCATGCATTAGCAGGGTGTTATATCTTGTCAGTCTGACTTTGCTAGCACCATCCATTAACTTACTGTAGGTCACCTTTGGTTCGTATGTGCCTTTGGAACATCTTCTGCTTCCTAATGCCCTCTTTTGCAGTAGAATTGGTCCCTGACACTGAGTACACATCTATAGAATGGTGGGGCAAGGAAGGAAAAAAGATGGCACAGACTTTCAGCCAGTTCAAGAGTCCAGATCATGCTACACACTCTAGCACTATACAACAACCTTTGGACTGCAGTCTGTTCTTTAAAAAAGAAAAGAAGGAATTTGTCCTATTAAATAGAAACAAGATTGTTAAGTGAGGATTGAGGAATATTTAACAGCTTGTTTCTGTTTCTTTTATGTGCACTTGCTAAAATTAAGTGGCTCTAATAAGCATTAAATTGCCAATTATGAAACTAGCTAGTGTGTGGCATGGTTGCTTATATATCCCATTCTCATTCCTGGCACCCAGAGGGACTTCTTGCTTTACCTCCTTTGCATTCTTTCAAGCACAAAGAGGGACATTTCTTTTCCTTTTACCATAGTTTTGTGTGCTCTCTCAGCCAAAGCCACTGTAATATACTGACAGCAACCCTATGGTACACATGCCTAAACATAAAGCACCTAAGACCAGCGACTTACCTAACTTATATGGCACACGGGGTGGGGCAGAGCACAACCCAGGGCAGCACACACCCCTTCCTCCAAGCAAGGGGGTGCGTGGAGCATGCGTGCACTGTTGGCTCTGCTGCCCCCTCAGATGTCAACTACCTGTTCCAGGGCAGGGGACCAGCAGAGCCGAGAGCATGCACCTGCTCAGTGCACCCCCTCGCTGCCGACACCTGAGACAGACCACTCCGCCCTAGGTAGGCTAGAGCCTAAGACTGCATTAATCTCCCTTTTCCCAGATTCTTAGTACTGATCTATTTGGACTGGTAAACTGAGCTGCTATAGATGTCCTGGCAGCTGAACCCTGCCTCTGCCAATGATGAAGAAGCCCCATGCAACCGAGTCATTGGTTTAAATCAGTCTCCCACCCACTTGGGTCCAGGCAAAAATATACAGGTCAAATTTTTAAAAGTGTGGTCTAGTGACCACAGTTGCCTCTAAGCTGAGCAAGAGTTTCTCCATCTACAGCCAGAGGGAGACCTGGACCATCTGGTGATGCTACCCATGATAGCAGTTTATAGCAGGGTTTCTCATACCTGTTCTGGGGACCCACAGTCAGGTTTTCAGGATAGTCACAATGAATATACAAGAGATAAAACTGTATATAATGAGTTTCTAGTGTATGCAAGTTTATCTCACTCATATTGATTGTGGCTATCCTGAAAACCTAACTAGCTGTGGCATCCCCAAGAGAGGTATAAGAAACCATGCAGTATGGAATGTGTAGGAGCTGAGATTGCAAAGTGCTTTCAGTACACACACAAGTACAAAGCTTTTTATTTATAATGTACGTACAAAAAGATTTTGTTTTACAATTAAGCTGGAGACAAAAGGATTGTGAATCACAGGCTTCTTGTGCATCCCTCTGTGACTCACTGTGAAGCTGTAAACCTTGTTATCCTTTGTGACACTGCATGATCTGTCCCTCCTCCAAAGGAGCTGTTACAATATACAGCTACTCCCACTCAGCACCAAAGGCCAGATAGTGATACAGAGAGGGGGATAGGGGGAGAGAGGGGAGGGAGAGCGACATGGTAAAACACCAAGTTTCCAAGTTTTATTAATATTTGATATACCGCCCATCAACTAATTCTTCTGGGAGGTTTACAAATTCAATCAAGGAAAGGAGAGGAAAGGCTATACGTACACAATTTCCAGTATAAAGGGATAAAAAAGGGGATAACACGTAATACGTTAACATGAGAAGTAGGAGTGAACATACAGGAAAGTGTGACTACCAGGACTAGGCTGTCCATGGTCGAACGTGTAGGCAATAGGTCAAATGCCATAAGCATCTTTAAATAAGTGAGTTTTCAAACCAGCCTTGAATCTTCCTAGGCTTGGTTCTAGCCGGGGATAAATTGGAAGAGCATTTCATAATGTGGACCCACCACTGTGAAGATACAGGTGCGGATGAAAGCATGGCAGATAGCGTGAAGTGAAGGAATGTCAAAGTTATGAACTTAGGAAGAGTGTAGTGTTAGAGGAGGGAAATACGAAGTAAACAAACAGGAAAGGTACTAGGGTGCACCCAGAGTGTTGAATCTTTTGAATCAGCATGAACAGTTTGCAGTGTTGTATAGTATCTAAGTAAATGTAACTAGTTATTGTACTTAAGTAAAAATGTTACTTTTACTTGTAAAGAAGTATAGGATAACATTTCTTTTACTGAAGTAATAATTTTGCCATGTTTATTTATTTATTTGTTACATTTGTACCCCACATGTTCCCACCTATTTGTAGGCTCAATGTGGCTTACATAGAACCGGAGAGGCCTTTGCAGGCTCCGGTGTTAACAAATACAGGGTGATGTTGTGGTAAGATCAAGTTCATGTAGCACAGCTACATTAGGGAATCGGAGAATGGAAGAGTTGTGTTATGTCCATTACGTGCTTTAGTTTGGTTGTGTTGCAGAGATTAGGCATTTAAGTTGGATCGGTAGGGTATGCCTTTTAAACAGGTTGGTTTTTAGTGATTTCTGGAAGTTTAGGTGGTCATGCTTCATTTTCAAGGATTTTGGTAATGCTTTCCACAGTTGTGTGCTTATGTAGGAAAAACTAGATGCATAAGTTGTTTTGTATTTAAGTCCTTTGCAGCTTGGGTAGTGCAGATTTAGATAAGATCGTGTTGATTCGGATGTATTTCTAATTGATAAGTCGATCAAATCTGTCATGTAACTCGGGGCTTCTCCGTAGATGATTTTCCTGCTTATTTTCAAAGGAGAAGGGCACCCATCTTCTGACACAAATTGGGAGATGGGCGTCCTTCTCCTAAGGTCGCCCAAATCAGCATAATCGAAAGCCGATTTTGGGCGTCCTCAACTGCTTTCCGTCACGGGGATGACCAAAGTTCAAGGGGGTGTGTTGGCAGTGTACCGACGGCGGGACAGGGGCGTGGTTAACAGATTGGCGTCCTCGGCCGATAATGGAAAAAAGAAGGGCGTCCCTGACGAGCATTTGGCCGACTTTACTTGGTCCATTTGTTTTCACGACCAAGCATCAAAAAGGTGCCTGAACTGACCAGATGACCACCGTAGAGAATCGGGAATGACCTCCCCTGACTTCCCCAGTGGTCACTAACCACCTCCCACCGCGAAAAAAACAACTTCAAACCTTTTGTCTTTTTTTTTTTTTAGAGTATGTCCTTTGCTATGCCTCCATCCCTGTAATGGCAGTTGAGGACGTCCTTCCCTGTGACTGCAGTTGAGGACGTCCAAAATGTGGAAGCTTCTGTGAGAAGGACATCCATGCCTTTGCTATGCCTCTGACACCCTCTTTATTTATTTATTTGGATTTTGGATCACAAGTAGCAGCAGTGGGATTTGAATAGGCCACCTCTGGATTGCAAGACCAGTGCTCTAACCACTAGGCCACTCCTCCACTCCACTCCCTTGAAATTTGGCCATCCCTGTGTGTGTGTGTGTGTGTGTGTGTGGGGGGGGGGGGGTTATGTGTGTGTCAGCGGAGGCATAACGAAAGCGTGGATGTCCTTTCAAACATTTTGGACGTCCTCAACTGCCCCCCACAGGGATGGCCAAATTTCAGGGAATAAAATGGGCCCTGTTGCAGATAACTCGAGTTAAACTTTAGTAAAAGACCCCTTCAAATTTTACTTAAATATTAAAATATACATTTATTTGTGGTTTTACTTAAGTACATTGACCTAGTAATTTCAACAACACTGGGAGTTTGAAAGTAATTCTATGAGAGATGGACAACCAGTGCTCTTCTATTAGAAGAGGTGTGACATGGTCAAATCTAGTTGAGCCTGCAATATGGTGAACAGCCAAGTGTTGGACTATCTGCAAGTGGTCCAAACAAAGGAAGAAGGGAGACAGAAGCACATCATTAGGTAGGCCAGTGTGTGACACATCATAGTGTTCTAGTTTTACAGCACTGGATAGTGTACTATTTATTAGGAAGTATTTACTGAAATTTACCCAAGGTGGTGTACAGCAAGAATAAATTGAGCATAGGCAGTAGACAATTACGGCAGTAAAATAATTAAAAACGACAGTACATAGCGTGATACATGATACTGCTTACAATGACAACACAATATGCTATAAAACCCTGCTAGCCTGGGTGAACAGCCAAGCTTTCACCTGTGTCCTGAAGTAGAGGTAGTCTTGCATTGAGTCAAGTCTTTCAGGGAGTGCATTCCAGAATGTGGGGGCTACTCCGAGTACTAGGGATGTGCTTTCATTTGAGACAACAGGAAATTACAACACATATTTCCCCCTTGTTTCATGTCATTGGCAAATGAAAGTGAACAGAACCCCCCCCCCCCCACACACACACACATAAAATTTTATGTTTATTTTTCATGTGCCCGTCTTCAAGTCTTTGCTTAAAGCCCACCTCTTCAATGCTGCGTTCGGCACCTAACCCTTACCGTTCAGTGAATCCAGACTGCCCCAATTTGACTGCCCCTATTGGACCGACCATTCACTTGTCTATTAGATTGTAAGCTCTTTGAGCAGGGACTGTCTCTCTTTGTTAAATTGTACAGCGCTGCGTAACCCTAGTAGCGCTCTAGAAATGTTAAGTAGTAGTAGTAGTAATAGTGTGCATTGTTCATGGAACACTGTGCATACTCTCCAGACAGTGCGCATTACTCACATTCCGTCTTGACTATTGTAATATCATTTATGCAGGCTTACCACGCTGTACCTTGAAAAAATTACAAACCCTCCCTAACACTGCTTTCAACTACTCTGTCATGCCCATCACACTGTTCACACAACTCCTTTACTGAAACAACATCACTGGCTACCCGTGGAATACCGATTACCTATAAAATAGCACTGTTGACACAGGCACTGATGCACTATTACAGCAAGGGGAAAAATACATACAGCCATATACTGTATATTTTCCCTTACTGTTATAATGATACAGAGCTATCTAGGGGGTCGACCCACTCAGCGTGAGATAAAGGGCCCACCCCACTCTGCCCCTAACTCCGCTCAGCTCCACACAACTCCGCTCATTCCTCTGCCAATCCCGACCCATTGGTCTGCCCCAGCAAAGCTGATTCGAGGCCAGCACCCAGCAGGAAAAGGAGTAGTCTCCCCAGTCCAGTGGCAGCAGGAAACACCTTCATAAAATGTCGGGATCAGCGGCAGCATGAGATGGTGCTTTATGAAGGTGTTTCCTGCTGCTGCTGGATGGGGAAGTCACTCAGGAGATCCTGGCTTCTTGGCGGGAGTGCAAGAGGTGACCCACAAAAACAGAAATCTCCTGTGGCAGGTCTGGATGATATATGTGTGTACTTTATAAAATGTACATGCTCATATTTACATCTGCTTCTGAGCAGGCGTAAACGTCTACAGCTTCTTATTAATTGTGATTGCTTTAGGATTTGTGCTGGCATTTTATAAAGACAGATAGGATATAAAGAGGTCTTTTTGCTATCACAATCTAGGCAACTTGTTGTAAAATTACCCTATAAGACTGTAATTCTATAATTAGGCACCCCTTTATATGTGCCAGGAAAACACCCATTTAGAGCCTATTCTATAAAGAAAAGTAGGCAAATACTATCATAAGAGGTAAAAAAAATATATCTATATTTTAGACACAGGTACTTAAACACTAGCCATAGAGGTGGTGTAAATGTTACAGCCTAGATTGTTAAAAACTTGTATGTAGATTTTAGTATTTTTAATCTATGTCAGTAGCTTAGATTGCCAATTTTGGGTACGCCATAGCTTGAAGTGGGTGGGTACAAAATTTTCTCTCTGTCCCACCCTGCCCCCAACTCAAAATATAAATATCTTAACTGGCAGGGAGCTCCAAGCCCTGCCAGCTAAAGACCGCCTCCTCTTCCAGCAGCCTTCTTCTAAGCTTGGCAGTTGGCGGCAGTCCCCCTGATATTCAGCTGGCGGAGGTCAGCATCCAGGCACCGGCACTAAATATTGGGGCTAACACTTTGTGGACTGGCCGATATTCAGCTGGGCCCACATAAGAGGATATCTGCAGTATCAAGTGACTCCAGGTCAGTCCTCAGTGCCTTTGCAATTTCAGTTTGTTCCATGTCGTCCTGATCAACTTAATTTAGAATTAATATGGCAAGTTGTCTTGGAACAGGGGCAAGCCCTGGTTCTTCAGGTTAACTCTTTGACCTCAAAAACTAATGATAAAGAAAACAAACTACAACTTATTTCAGAGGGAGTCTGTGGAAGACTGTGTATCAAAAATGTCAGCTGTTCAAATGTTAGATCTTGCTTTTCTGAAGAACATGCTTTTTAAGAATAAGGTTGAGGCTCTTGAGAATGAAGCACACTTTGTGAATGTTAGATTAATACATTTTCCTTGTCTGCCCATGAGGTTTCCGACTGAATATTAAAAGTAGTTCCAGAACCTGTTCCACCAACTGTTAGATGCTATTATTTACCTGTAGCTAAGAAGAAATCTAATCAAGGAGTAGCCTCCTTGATATTGCTCCTTCTAATCTTTAGGATAGTTTGGATATTTTAGAATCCTCAGCCACTGATTCAGCCTCATCTGGGACATTGCTGGCACTTCAAACTTCAGCCGGAAGAAAAACCAAAGCTATAGAACAGACCTGGTGGCTAAAAAAGTGGATACATGAGCATGTTGGAATGTATTGTATTTTTACATGCATTGCCTGTCACCTATTATTTCTCTGTGATTACTCTGTGACCTCTGATGTGAATTACTTAGAGAGGTCACACTGCTATGCAACTTCCTGTGGGGGTTAGACACAGCAGATGCAGCACATGGAGCACATGGAGCTCATGATCTCTCCTAACCTGAGAGGATCTATGGTGGTGTGAGCATCCATTACCATCTAAGCACATGGAAGGAGCTGATAATACAAATGTATAGTAATATGTATATATAAGCCTGTCTGATTATAATCTAACTGCAAACTGTGAGTAAACAGATGTTTTGTTACTTCAACTTTAAAGTGACTCAGCAGTGAATTATTCAGGGGTGAATGAGAGAGAGATGAAGAAAGAAATTAACATTTCTAAAGCTGAAGCTGTGTGTACTAAAATCTGCTAATTATTTACTACAAATAATCCAACAAAAGGGTTATGGGCCCAGGGCTCAGGAATTGAAAAAGAAGAGAAATATTACCAGGCAAAAAAAAAAAAAGGCCACATTTTTCTCTTAAGTTTTAAAGGAAAGATTCAGTCTGTCTCTCTCTCCCCCCACACAGCAGACAGAAGGCTAAGAAAATGGCTGAGGGAAGAAATTCACCATTGTTCTATTCTCTCAAGGTGCCTAAATTAACTGAGTTTAATTATCAGCAGTGGGAACTAAGATTCATATGTCTCCTTCGAGCAAAAGGATTAAATATATGCTTAGACCAAGACAGAACAGCTGAAAATATGGCTGAATGGGACAATGCAAACTATTATGTGAAGTGCATGCTTTTGGAAGCTCTCTCAGAGAAACAAGCCATATTAGTGGAGGGAAAAGATACACCAAAGGACATTTTATATAAACTGAGAACTATGTATGCAACTACATATGCAAAGCAGCAACCAATTTGGTTGGCAGAGTTGAATGAAACCAAATTAAGGGATAAAAGTAAATGTAATGATCACATTATGCATCTTATGTCTTCATTTCAAAAGCTAGAACTTTCTGGAATTCCCATGTGTGATGCATTGAAAAGAGCATTTCTTTTTACCTCACTATCAAAGAAGTTTGATGTTTTTAGGTCTGTAAATGAGGCCATTGAAGGGCAATCTTTTGAACAGGCAACATCAAAACTAAGGCAGGAATGCATAATAAATGATTCTGAGGAGATGTGTTCTCAAAGCAAGTCAGAGAGAAATGAAACAAATTTCTTGGCAAAGAACAGAGGAAGGCGGAGCTATGGGAAAACTCCACCCAAGGGCAAGCTGATTTGCTACTCATGTGGAAAGGAGGGACATGTATCTAAATGGTGTAAGGAAACACAAAACACTCCCTCTAGCTCACCTAAGCCAATGGAACTAAAGAATTTTCAAACCAGGAAATGTATGAAGGACAAAGATAAACACAAGGGTTTTCTAATGGCAGAAAAATCTTTGACTATGGTAAATAATAATTCAAATGAAAGTACTTGGATTTTGGATTCAGGGAGCACATGCCATTTAACCAATTGTAAGGATTTCTTTCAGGAAATGTGTCCAGAGGAAGGTATTCTTAAAACTGCAAACGCAGGGACTGCTAAGATCCAAGCAAAAGGTATTGGATTCTTAAAATGCAAAGTGTCTAATGAAGTTAAAGAAATTCCTGTAAGTGATGTCTTGTATATTCCCCAAGCAGTTTGCAATATGCTTAGTGTATCTACATTAGATAAGAAGGGATTTGCGATTCATTTTGAAAACAGTAAGTGCACAATCTCTAAAAATGATGAAGTGTATGCTGAAGCTTTTATGCATAATGATGTTTATAAGCTGAACATTTCAGGTGAAGCCTCACATATGGCGCAAGTAAGGAAGAATGATGGTAAATGTAGTCTGGAAATCTGGCACCGCCGCCTGGGACATCGTGATTCTAAGGTGATCCAGGATCTTTACAGTAAGCAACTGGCCACCGGCATTCAGATAAGTGCAGATGCTGGTAAAATGGAGAAATGCATAGACTGTGTTACTCAAAAAGGTGTGAGACCCTCATTTCCTGCATACACAGGAAATAGGAGTAATAAAGTACTGGACTTAATACACAGTGACTTATGTGGACCGTTTAATATCCCATCATTGGGAAATAACAGATTTGTGCTAATATTCTTGGATGATTTCTCTAGATATTGTGTGGCCTATTTGCTGAAAGAGAAAAGTCAAGTCACAGACATGCTGAAGAAATACGTAGCCATGGTGAGCAATAAATTTGAAAGAAAACCAAAGGTTCTTCAGACCGACAATGGTGGTGAGTTCACTTCACAAAGCATGCGCACATTTCTAGAACAAGAAGGCATTCAGCATATCACAACAGTAGCTTATACACCAGAGCAAAATTCTGTTGCAGAGAGAAAATTTAGGTCACTTGTGGAAATGACCAGATGTATGCTGTCAGATAGCAATCTCCCTAAAAGACTATGGGGGGAAGCCATTCTCACAGCAGTGTACCTACAAAACAGAATGCCAACTAAAGGCGCTGAGCGCACACCACATGAGACATGGCATGGTAGGAAGCCAAACCTGTCACACATAAGAACATTTGGAAGTACAGCATATGCTCATGTACCAAAGCAAAGAAGGCATAAGCTGGATTCCACAACAGAAAGGGGCATTTTAGTTGGCTATGCTCCAGGACACAAAGGATATAGAATTTTGAATCTGAAAACTGGCATTGTTGGCATAAGACATGTTACATATTTTGATGAAAACAAAAGGGTTGATAAAGGCTGGATTATCCCAGATGAGCCTTATCATCCAGAATATGAAACTAGAACCATAATAGACATGCCAGTGTATATAAATGCCATACCAAGGCAGATGTCTGAAAGCAACTCATCTGTATCTAACGAGGAACAGGCAGAGGAAACAGACACAGAAAGGATCATTGAAGAAGACAGTACAGTTGGAGAAGGGGAATCAATTGGAGAAGGACTCTCAGATTTAGAGGATGCGGAAAGGTCAGACCAACCTGTTGTCAGACGCTCATCCAGGGAAAACAAAGGTGTTCCACCCCCAAGACTGTCTTACCTAACAAAGTCAGCAGAAGCTCAAGAGCCCTTAACATGGGATGAGATTGAGAAAATGCCAGCAGAAGAAGCTGCTGAATGGCATAAAGCTGCACAAGAAGAAATTGATGCATTGGATAAAAATAATACTTGGATTCTTACAAAATTACCTCCTGGCAAGAAAGCTATAGGATGCAAATGGGTATTCAAGTTAAAAAGGAATGCACAAGGAAAAGTGGAAAGGTATAAAGCCAGATTAGTGGCAAAGGGATATCTTCAAAAATATGGAGAAGATTTTGATGAAGTGTTTGCACCTGTAGTGAAACACACGACAATTAGAACACTTCTGAGCATTGCAGTCTCAAAAGGCATGCAAGTCAACCACATTGATGTGAAAACAGCGTTTCTTCATGGAGATATAACTGAAGACTTGTACATGGAACAGCCAACAGGTTTCATAAATACAAAACAAAGACAGCTAGTGTGTAAATTAAACAAAGGTCTTTATGGATTAAAGCAAAGTGCAAAATGTTGGAATGAAAAATTGCATGAAATATTGACAAATTTAGGATTTAAGCAAGGTGAAGCAGATAAATGCTTGTACACTAGGTGCACAAATGGACAATATGCATACATTTTAGCTTTTGTTGATGATCTGCTCATTGCAAGCAAAAGTGAGCAAGAGTACAAGGACATTGTAAAGTGTTTAAACCACAATGTTGAGATAAAAGAACTTGGTAATGTGTCATACTATCTTGGTATAGAAATTGAGAAACAAAATGATGGTTCTTATCTTCTAAGCCAGAAGCAGAAAATAAATGAGCTTATTGAAAGTTTAGGTATGCAAGATGCCCAAGTTGTAAGCACTCCCATGATCACTGATTTTCTGAAGGATGAAACAGTAAGAGAACCTTTACCAGATAACATCCAATATAGATCAGCCATAGGTAAGCTTTTATATCTAGCTACCACATACAGGGCTGATATAGCAAATGCAGTAGGAATTTTGAGCAGAAGGGTCAGCTCACCTACCAAATCAGATTGGACTGCAGTTAAAAGGATGGTAAGGTATTTAAAGGGTACCATTGATTGTAAATTAAGGATTTCAGCCAATAGTAATCCAAAACTAATATGTTACTGTGATTCAGATTGGGCAGGGGATCATTCTAATTATAAATCCACAAGTGGATATGTGTTTATGTATGGAAATGTACAAATTTCATGGGCCAGTCATAAACAAAGTATTGTGAGTTTGTCTTCTACAGAAGCTGAATATGTGGCCGTATCGGAAGCGTGCAGAGAACTGATGTGGATTGAAAAACTTTTGCTGGATTTTGGAATAGCTGAAAAGAGACCAATCCAGATAATGGAAGATAATCAGAGCTGCATCCGACTGTCACAGAATGACAAGGTTCAGTCACGCACCAAGCACATCGCAACGAAATACCACAACGTGCGAGAGTTGGCAAAAGAAGGGGTCATCAGTCTACACTATTGTCACACCAGTGAGATGACAGCTGACATCATGACCAAACCGTTACCCAGAGAACGTTTTGTGAATCTGCGTATAAAGCTTGGACTTTGTATGAATAAATAATTGCATGACAGTTATGCATGAGAAGGGGTTTGTTGGAATGTATTGTATTTTTACATGCATTGCCTGTCACCTATTATTTCTCTGTGATTACTCTGTGACCTCTGATGTGAATTACTTAGAGAGGTCACACTGCTATGCAACTTCCTGTGGGGGTTAGACACAGCAGATGCAGCACATGGAGCACATGGAGCTCATGATCTCTCCTAACCTGAGAGGATCTATGGTGGTGTGAGCATCCATTACCATCTAAGCACATGGAAGGAGCTGATAATACAAATGTATAGTAATATGTATATATAAGCCTGTCTGATTATAATCTAACTGCAAACTGTGAGTAAACAGATGTTTTGTTACTTCAACTTTAAAGTGACTCAGCAGTGAATTATTCAGGGGTGAATGAGAGAGAGATGAAGAAAGAAATTAACATTTCTAAAGCTGAAGCTGTGTGTACTAAAATCTGCTAATTATTTACTACAAATAATCCAACAGAGCAGAAGCAAAAAAAATATAGGAGCTCTTTTACTCAGTTGTGGCAAAAAGTGGCCTAAGTAGCACACCCTTGCGTGGGTTTTCCCCACACGCTAAGGCCATTTTTGCCACAGCATTAAAATGGCCGATTTCTGTTTTTTTGTATTAATTGCTATGCGCTAATGTTTCCATTAGGGTGAGACAATTAATAAAAGTTACCATATGATTACTTACCACCACCCGTTTTGTAAGCAGTAAGAGCTCATGTGGTAATCCTGTGCTAACCAGCTGCACTAAGGGGTGCTTTTACCAAGCTATGGGAAAAAGGGTCCTGTGCTAGCGGCGAGGCCATTTTTCCCGTGCACCAGGGCCCTTTTTAGCACAGCAGGTAAAAAAGCCCCCAAACACACATGGCTGTGCGGTAAGAGAACCCTTACCGCATGGCCATGCGGCGAGAGCCCTTACCGCCACCCATTGAGGTGGCGATAAGGGCTCCCGCTCTAACCTGGCGGTAACCAGGCAGCACTTGGTGATGCCTAATTACTGCCAGGTTATCGCCATGGAAGCCATTTCCAGGGGTATTCTTTTTCCCCCGGAAATGGCATGTGCTAAGGGCAGGACTACCGCCGGTGGCCATGTTGGGCCAACGGTAGACCCGGAAGACCGAGCGTTTAGCACGCATTGGGCTTACTGCTACTCTGTAAAAGGGCCCCTCACTGATTAGGGCAGGAATGCCTCTCACACGCCCTCTCCCCACCAAAATCTAAACGTTTTGAGAACATTGATTAGCATGCACTCAAATGGCCCTTACTGCAGGGTGCCTGAGTTCATTCAGCTGGTCATTTTGAGCTGCATTAGGTGCACATTAGGGCCTAATGCAGCTTAGAAAAAGGGCCCCATAATTAATACACCTATTTTTAATTATACATTTGCAAGGAAATTTTAAGAACAGGGCTCTCCACTGAAATATTCCAGGCAGTAGCAAAAGAAATTCTCTACCTCACTTTAGTTACATCAGGAAAAATTCTAACAGTTTAGAAATAAATCATCCCTAGACTTAAAAAAAACTAATGCAAAAGCCAATCTCTAGCAGATCTCAATGCAGGCAGAAAAGTTAGTACATAGATGCTGGTCTTTATCACATTATTATTATTATTCATTATTATTCATTTGGATTTTGCTCACACCTTTTTCAGGAGTAGCTCAAGGTGAGTTCCATTCAGGTACACTGGCTATTAGTATTCACCAGTGGATATTTGAATAGTTTACTTTCTTTGTGTATTTTTCTACCCCTTTCCCTTGATGCTTTCACCATTTTCTATCCTTCTTGTTCTTCTTCCCATTCCTTTTCTCTCTTCTTATGAATTCTCTCATCCACTTGTTATCTTCTTCATCCAGTATTTTATTCCCATATGTAGTCATTTCTTTTCACTCTCTCTCTCCTTCCTGACACACTCTCACTTCTCCTCTCTGTTTCCTTTCTCTGCTCCAGCATCTCCATCTCTCTCCTCTGCCCTTCCAGTCCTGCATCTCACCCCCATCCAGTCCAGCCAGCTTCACTTCTCTTTCGCCTCCTCCTCCTTTCAAGTCCAGTCCAGCCATCTTCACCTCTCTCTCTCCTTCCCCCTTCCAGCCCAGCCATATCCATCTCTCTCCCCTCTGCCCTTCTAGCAATCCCAGTCCTTTCCACCTCTCTCTTTCTCCTTCCCCCTTCCAGTTCAGCCATCTTCACCTCTCTCTCCCCTCTGCCTTTCCAGTAATCCCAGCCATCGCCACCTCTCTCTCCTCCCCCATTCCAGTCTAACCACCTCCACCTCTCTCTCCACTTCCCAACCCAGTGCAGCACTTACACATCTCTTTCCTCTCCCCTTTCCAGTCCAGCATCTAATTATCTTTGTGGCTCCTCCTCTCTGGTGTCAGTACTAAAAAGTACAGTGGTGCAATGCAGAGCCCTTGCTCAAGTACGCAGCATGTTTCTGCTGGGTCCTGCCCTCATGGCAACAGGAAGTGTATGTCAGAGGGGTAGAACCTGGCAGAGACACATAGCATGCTTGAGCAGAGGCTCCACATCCTGACACTGTACTTTTTAATATTGTCACCAAAGTGAAGGAGCCACAGAGGGAGATTTGAGGGGAGGGACCATCTGATCCCAAGGTGGTGCTGGCAAGAAGGGGAGATGCTGGACCACATGAGGGGAGGTAGGCAGGGCAATAACAAACAACAAGATGGCACCTCTTTTCTCATGGCTAAAATCAGGGAAGAAGGTTGCCAAACAGGAAGGTCAGGGGTCCAAAATCTGGGACAATCCTCCAGAATCAGGGATGTTGGTAGCTTTAGGCAAAGGGCAAGAAAATCATATTGACTGCTGGAGGGGGAGGAGATCAATCCAGCTTTAGCACCTGCAATATTGGGGGGGGGGGGGGGGGGGGGGTACCATCTTCCTTTGCCTAGCCCAAACTATGTCTATGTAGTAAGAGGATAAGTTGGCTGTCTGAAAATCACCCTCAGTTCACTGGGTTTACTGTTAGACCATTGATTCTCAACCCAGTCTTCAGGACACCCACAGTGAATATGCGTGAGATAGATCTGCATACAATGAACGAGTGCATGCAGATTTATCTCATACATATTCATTGTTGATATCTTAAAAATCTGACTGTGCCCCAAGGACTAAGTTGAGAACCCCCATTTTAGACAGACTGAAGAGAGGCATTGGAAAAGGTTAGCTGGATAACAAAAGGTGGCAGAGAGAAGCACTAAACTATAGATGACATGGAGCACACAGGAAGAGGAAGAGGTGCGAAAAAACTATGTTGGATGGCTTTACAGACAAGTGGGCTAACCCACCTGTGGTGAATGGCCCAGCTATCCAGGTGGCCAATGGAGGATAGCCTGTTCAAACATGTGCAAAAATCTGCAAAATTAATTGGCTTTTAGATTAGTTTACTTGTCCACAGGTAAATATTAATGTCTAGATGCACTAGATCCCAAAAGGTGCACATCAGCAAAAGTGAGGGTTAGCTAGTGTTGCCAACTAGATCCAGATTTGCCTGACAGGATTCATCCAGTCCTTAGCTTATCCCCACTGCATTCAGGGGACTTGTGGTTCTGATTTCCCCATTGGTTTCCCTATGAAAAGCAAAGCTATAAATCTCTGCATGCATCGGGGTAAGCCCAGGATTGGATCAACCCTGTCCAGCGAATCAAGATCTAGTTGGCAACACGGTTGCATAGTAAGGAATTGTACTAAAGGGACATATATACATGTCTGTTTTCTTAACTGAGGTGCCCTTTTGCTAAGATGCACTAAGAAATGGGCTTAATGTTTATTAACATGCGACTTGCCTGCACGGTAAGCCCATTTCTAGCATGTCCCTAAAATAGGTCTTTTTTTCTTAGTTTTGCAGGCCCTGCACTAATTTTTCAGTTAGTGCATGAGATCTGCTAAAATATTAATATGGGAGCACTTACCACCTCCTAATGTGCACAGCGCTGCGTACGTCTAGTAGCGCTATACAAATGATCAGTAGTAGTAGTACTCCTGCATTTAGGGGTCCTTTTACTAAGCATGTTTTTGATGCACGCTGAGGCCCCCTTTTACTGCAGCAGGTAAAAGGCTGTTTTAAAAAAAAAAAAGAAATGGCCGTGAGGCAAGTGAAGCACTTCCGTGTGGCCATTTCTGGGGGGGCGGAAGGGGGGGGAGAGCACTTATCAACACCCATTGAGGTGGTGGTAAGGGTTCCTGCGCCAATCCGGCAGTATCCGGGCAGCACATAGCACTGCCCGATTATCACCGGGTAAACACCAGCACTACAAAAATAATTTTTTTTTGTAGTGCGGTAAATGACGCGCGGTGGGGTGGGAACTATCGTTGGGCTGCTGTGGTAGCCCGGCAGTACTTCTAGTTTAGTGAGCAGTAAGCCCGCATTGGGCTTACTGCCACTCAGTAAAAGACCCCCTAAGTCGGCATTATCCAGTTAGTGTAGGCTAACGTGAATGTTCTAGCCGGATAATGCTTCTACGCCCATTCCCTGCACATGGCACACCCCCTCCAAAAAATAAAAAATAAATAGCGTGTGATTAGTGCAAGCTGATTTTCATGGATTGTGTGTGGGAACCAATAATTTAGTCAGATCATTATAAATTACAAGCTATATTGCAATGGAAAAGGAAGGTCTATAAGATACGAGAGGTTGTTACTGTTCAATGAGAATCTAGGGGAAAGATTGATGAAGTAAAGTTCTGGAGTAGGCTAATTGAAATTTTAAATCAATATAATGTCTATGATAAAGGCCCAGTAGTTCACTTGGATAGAATCTGTAGAGAACTGCTAGATGATATAGCACCGCTTCAGGAGGAAGAAAGCTGATTGGTTTAATGAATATCTGTTGAAGTGTAAAAGGGAATGTAGGAAGTTGGAAAAGGTATGGCGTAAAAATCTTACTGAAGAAAATAAGGCACTACGGAGGAAAGAAATCAATGTATATAAGGGGAAGATGAAATAAGGTAAAATAGCTTATTATTCAGTTTATATAGGTAAAGAAAATCCTGACTTGAAAAAAATTATATTTAATAGTGAACAAATTATCTAATCCTAAGTATTTACTTTTAACCAATAAACCAGTTTCTTCAGCTGCAGATCTTGCTTCATTTTATAGGGATAAGATATTAAAGGCAAAATCATCAAAGTTGTTCTTACAGCACAGCCATTTTTGGTTTTTTTCTGCCTTTTACCTGCTGCGGTAAAAGGGGGGCCTTGGTGCATGGCAAATCCATGCACTGATGATACCGCAGGGCTCCCTTTACCCACAGCTTTGTAAAAGGGGCCCTTAGTTTTTAAAATGTGAGCGTTGATGGTATGAACTCTCCCCTGGAATGTACTCTAAAATCCTGGTGTGAGATTTGATAAACATCTTAAATTTGAACCGCAGATAAAAGCAGTCACATTCCAAATGTGTTAAAATCATTGTGAGGTTAAGAAGAATTAGACATAATGTTTCACCGGATGTTTTTAGAATGGTAGTACAAATTATGATTTTAGCTAATTTAGATTACTGCAATAGCATCCTCTTGGGCTATATGGAGGTTGTTTTGCAGAAAGTTCAAACGCTATTAAATACTGCAGCTCGTTTGATTTTTAAATGTCCAAGATTTGAAAGAGCAAAACCTCTCTTGAAACGCTTGCAGTGGTTTCCAATACATACACATATGATTTTTAACATATGTTCCTTGGTCTTTTTGATATTCCGAAGCTTAGCCCCAAAGGTATATGTTTTTACTGATTTTTTTTATCAGCTAGAAATTCTAATCCTGCCTCAAGAGAGTTTGTGATTTTGCATTTCCCTAATCCTAAGAGGATAGTTCATAAAAAGCTATTTTTTGCAACATTTGCTTATCAAGCAGCTAATTACTGGAATGATCTTCCATATCAGATTAGGACACGGTTAGATAATGGAAAGTTCTACAAAATGCTAAAAACTCACTTGTTAGGAATGAAGCTGACTTTTATTGGATTTTAATATGATAATGTAACTTGTCCTAGGTAAGCCCAGTTTCTTGTTTTTTTTTTTTTAATCCACACTGAACCAGAAATGGTATCTGGGGGATATAAATGTCATAATGTAATGTGTTTTGCAGTAAGCCTTTACGTGGTTTCATAAAAGGACCCCGTAGTAAAAAGACAGCTTTTTACCATGAGAAATACTATTTCATCGTAAGAGCATTCCTGATTATTCTAGGGCTTTTGAAGCTTGCACAGCCACCTGACAGCATGGCCTGACACTACATTTCTTGCTTCTGGAATTATGACAGTTTCCACAAGAGAAAGAGAAGTAAAATATAATTGTTATTAAGTAAATGGGCATAAGTAAACACGCCGAAGAGCGGAGGTGGCCAAAGGAAGCAGAGACTTGATCACACTCTCTCATCTGAAGAACCTTCCCTGTTATCAATGTATTCATTTTCTATTTATTCCTTTTCACAGTTTATAATCTGCTGTTTCCAAGGTTCAAAGCAGCTTACAATTAGCATACATAGCCAAGATATCAAAACAGCACACAGGGATCCTTTTACTAAAGTGTGTTAGATTTTGCAGTTACTGCGACAATACAGAAAATGAATGCGCGGTAGAAGCAAATCAAATGCAGAAACTTTTGGGGGCATGCATTGCAGTTCATGTGTTAAGATTTCCATTAGCACACAGTAGTCAGGTTGCAGTTAAAGCATGGAAGTACATACCCCTGGATTCTATATAGTGCGCCTAGAGATCCGCGCCGAAATGCAGGTGTATTCTATAACAATGTGTGTAACTTAATTGACTTAAACTAATTAGCTTTGATAACAGCACTTAAGAAGCGATAACGAGCACTAATTGGCAATGATTAGAATTTACGTGCACAACTCGGTAAGCATATTCTGTAATGCATTGTGCCAGACTTCTAATGTGCGCAGGCAAAAAGGGGTATGGAAATGGGTATTTTCTGGGCGTTTCCAAAATTGCACACATAGTTATAGAATATGGCCCTCTGCCCCTAAATTTACTTGCCAGGATTTATGCAACATTTTCATTGGTATAAATGGAGGTGCGTAGTTTTAGACACTGGGATATCGACTAAGTGTATTCCATATACCGTACGTAAATCTAGGCACTGCTTATAAAATACGCTTAGATGGAAATGTTTTTTGTGTCGATTTTCTAGGTGCCATATCATCTCCCCCTTAGTGTCTCCTATTTAGGAGGCGGTAAGTGGTCCCAAGCTATCTGCGCATTAGTGATTAGCAAGTGGTAAGTGTAGTACATTTCACAAAAAATGCCCTTAATACACAACTTAGTAAGCAGTAACCTTAAAAATGCCTCACACGCAGTTAGTGCGCTTTTGCATTAGCTGTTACAGCTTAAGATGTTAACAGTTTAAGGTGTTTTAGTAAAAGGGCCCCAAAATGATTATACAAAATATAAAACCACCTAAGACTTCACTAGCCTGAAAAAGAGCATGCTTTCCTACTGCATATGAATAAATATTAAAATGTCACAGAAGAAAGTGTGGGCTGAAGGCAGTCTGTGTCTGAGATGTTAGTGTGCTGGATGCCTAGTCAGTGCTGCTTGGTAGTGTGTGTCCTCATTAACACATGTTCTCTCTCTCTCTCATCCCCTCTTTAGGAGCCAATGGTGCTGTTAGACACTTAAGAGGAGGCCTCTGGAGGGATCATGACCCAGAAGCAGCCTTGTTCAACACATCAACATCATTTCTCTGAAGTGTCCACTCTTGCCCCTGAACCTGCATCAATAACATTAGTATTAGTATTTTAATACTTAAAGAGAAAAAAAAGAAGAACAGCAAAAAAATATAAGTAGACTTGGACACCTACGCAGGACACCCGCTGAGACCCTTCCATTTAGTTTTCCAATGCACTGCCACAGCATGGACACTCATGGAGCTGGTCAGGGTGACACATCCTAGGTGGGCAAACGAGCAAGAAAAAGAAAAGACTGAAACAATCACTTATCTTGGGGGAAAGAAGAGGACACAATTGAAATGCCGAGGCAAAAAGATCAAGCCAGAATGGCACAGGTCAATGGGCATTGTAGCACTCTTATGTGAGAATGGGAGGGCATCTTATTCAGTCAAAGCACACCCATGTATACATCAACCAAGTTAAAACTATATGCATGCTCAGAGTGCTGTTGGATTCTTCTCCTTTCCTTGCTCCGTTGACAAGCAATAGTATTGGAAGAGAATGGAGAGTGTCCCCTTCGGGGCCGCCTCTCAGTTCTGGGAGAGTCAAATACAGACGCAAACACTGCCACTCTGTATTGCTGATGAAATGCCCCTCTGCTTAATATCTTCTCCTTTTCTAGAAGTTAACTGGCTGTCAGACAGTTTTCTCAGGAAGGAAGCCAAGTTGGAAACTGAGGGGGGCAAGGGGACTGCTGCCTTGTCCCTCTTTTGCTTCAGCTCAGAGCAGTCTTGGATTTAAGGATATCTGCGGCTGAGGCACTATTGAGGGGGCTGGCTGACTGAATCTCCTTTCCAGGAAACATTGAGTAATTCTTTTGGAAAAGATTATGGTCAGTAAGGAGTCTAACCATTTGCTGGCACAGTGCAACAACTTTAACCAGGAAAAAGCCATGACTGTCAGATCAGTGCTGCTCAACCGTGACTCACCTGACATTGAGAACCGCCTGAAACGCAGGCGTAACCGTACTCAACAAGTGCGCTTCAAAGACTTGGTGGATGGTGAGGAGGAAGATCCAGGGAAAAGCCCCCCTGATGATCCTTTAGCTAAGCCAGAACTGAATACACCATGTGCCTCTACTCCCAGACGACATTTGGAGGGGAAAGAAACTGAAAAGGGGACAAAATGTGTCTCACTGAGGACAGCTTCAAATCAGCCCTGCCGTCAACACTGGTATCAATCCAGACCCTGCTCCCTGACCTTACCTAACCCCAAGAAGGCTTGCATGAGCACCGCCATCCAAACCTCACCCAGTCTTCAGAAGCAGTTCCCTGCCTTCCGATTTCGTAGCAAAAGTGTGAGTGATTTTGGAAAGGAAGAGCTGCTCATGTCCATCACCGACCAAAGAGGCACTACTGGAGAAGAAGAAAGCACTACAGCACAGCTTCCAAGCTCTGAGAGAAATGATGCCTGTATGAGAGCACTTAATGGAAGAACCAGTGCATCACCCCAGTTAGTAAGGGGCTGCTCCTCAGAGCACAACCACCAACCTGCCTCCCACAGTGAATTACAACAGGACACCAAGCATGCTAGTGATGAGGGACTACATTATACTAGTCCATACATCACTTTGTGCCACAAGAAAGTGCCAAATCGATTGCCTGTTTATCCCTGCCAACCTCAGGATGGTAGAACCTGTGACACAGCTAGAAACTCTAATTCCCATGCAAGCTCTTGTACTAGTGAAAGAACTATCCCCAGCCCCAAATTCCATCCTTTTTACCCTCTGAACATTGCAGCCATGGATCATAGTAACACAAACTCAACTGTCTGTAGGAAAAACAGTCCTTCCTCCTCCCAATGGTCCCTGGGTTCCAAACACCTATCCAGAGAAGAGCCTGTAACTGTGCTCAGGCAAAAACAACCCAGCAGAAACTGCAATGATCTTTCTTATGTTAGTGGAAATTCCAAAGTGGAAGGAAGCCCTGCTATGGAAGACATTGTCCCCCTTCAAAAGAACTTACAATCCCATTTATCTAACAGTCCTCATCAGATTTTGAAGGAAAATGCTCAACTTCGTTCTTCACCACAGACAAAAACTCAGGAGACTCCAGTAAGAGACAGTGTTATAATTCCCAAACAACAAATCAACTCGATAGGTTATATCATTGCACCAAGAGAGTCCTGCCCTCATGACTGCCAGCCAACAGTTTCTGAGTGCACAGAGTGCCACTCAGTGCCACAGACTTTTGGAGAGGTTAGCAGGACCTCAATGAATGAAAAGGGCTATTTTGCAGTCTCCAAAAGCAAACTCCCTCAACCTAGGTCTCCAGATATAGGTAGGTGTGATTCTTTGGAAACAATAGAAAAGCCATCCATCCAAGATGACCAATCAAATTTAATAACTGACATAACAGAACTAGGAGAACCAAGGCCATCCAGTGTGGACAGGACTTCAGTAATTCAGACAGGCTGTAGTCAACTCAAATTCATTCAATCAAAATCAGGCAGCAAAAATGCAGATGAGCAGAAGGAAACACTCCAAAGACCCATCTCTGCTCTTGTTAAAGAATTCAGCAACATTCATTTGGAATCTGGATTCCAATCTCCTATACAGGACACGAGTGAAGGGCATTGTACTTTTACAGCCCCAGATGTTTCCCCAGCAGCACCTGGAGCCCAGGCTGGAAACAAACCTACCAGCTCACCAAATACACAGCTAGAGACTGGTTTGACAGCCAATCAATCAGAAACGCTGAGACAAGTTCAAGAACTTCTAGAACTAGTTGCTGCAGCCAAAGGCAAAGTAGACTTGTCAAAAATAGAGGAGAGTTTCCTATCTCAGGGACATCTGGACAAGACAGGATGCCTGAGGACTAACAAGGAAGCTGAACCTATTCAGGCCAGGCCATTTGAGATGGGGCAATTACAGTCACGCTTGCAGGCTCTTGAGGAGGTGTTACAAACCAGCCAACACACCATCAAAGTACTGCTGGATGTCATTCAGGACCTGGAGAAGAAGGAAGCCAAGCGGGATGGGTGAGTTTATGATCCAGGATGGTCAATAACATTTCCTGTTGCTACTTCTAGGGGACAGTGGGAGATGGGAAAGGGGAAAGGAATCCACCTGCCTGGCTAAATCACCTTTGCTGGGCTATCCAGGGATTATTCAGCAGCACTTAAATGGAAAATGCTGCTGAATACTCCTTCTAACTACCTAAGCCAAAACCAGCTAAGTTGTGGGTGGTCCAGGGGCGGAGTCAGCATTTAAATGGTTAAGTGCCAATATTTAGCACTTAACTGGATAAGGACATTGGACAAATTGGACTGCACAAAACACAGTCCTTTGTTAGTCTAGTTTCACTTATGCAGTTAAGGGCTGAATAGTGGCCCTGAAAAGATAAGTGCTGGTCATCTGCACATACCCAGATATTCAGTGCTAGTGCCTGGACATAGCCTGGCAATGAATATTGGGCATAAAGCTTGTGGCAGCTAAAAAAAAAACATTGCTAACTGCTGCTGGCTGAATATTTACCGCATAATTTTCAGATGGGAAAGGGAATCATTTTTTTCTTGTTTTCTCAGTGGTTTGAGTGAGCAGGATATAAAAAACTCCACATATTTTACAAAGAATGCAATTACAACAGATCTTTAAACAGAAATCTTTTGAGGGAAACAAACAAAACCAAAAATGACAAAACAGGAGTAAACAACTTATAAAATATAGAAAAGGAACCATTAATACTATATCTTATTTCTTTGGTCTCCATCTCAGACTTAAGCTCTAGGAACAGCGATTACTCACTTTTTCATTCTCACTTTGAGAAATGGATTTTATTTATTTATTTATTTTTAAATTTATATTCCGCACAATCCCACAGTTCAAGGCAGATTGCAAACATGAATGTACATAACTGGAACATGATCAAAGCAGACAATAATGCAGACATATCAAGGTTCAAGGTTGCATGTATTTGATTAACCGCCTAAGGTTGAGCCATGAAAGTGGTGTACAGCTACAATATTATTTCACAGTAAGAAACGGAAATACAATTATAATAGCAGAGAAGCAAAGACTGTCCAAGTCTGCTGTGCGCCACAAGTTCCTACGACCAACTGCTCTCCAGCTGCTCTAAGTGGGGAGACTACTTCATACCTTAAATGCTAGTCAAAACAAATGCGTTTTTAGCAAAACTTTAGAGAAGGGAAGTGAAGCCTCCATTTGTAATGATAGAGGAAGGGCATTCCACATTGAGGACCCAACAATACTAAATATTGATTTTCGAAATGTACAGGAAGAAACATTTCAGAATGAAGGGTTATTTAGTAAATGTTGTCGGCTGGAATGCAGGGCCTGTGCTGGGGTATATGGCGACAGGTACAGGGATAAAAATTGAGGGGAGCCCGTATGTAAAATCTTACACACCAGCAGCAAAATTTTATACATAATGTTACTCCACCTGAAAAAAAGTACCAGGAGCCTTCACAAGTGGGGCAAAGTCTTTAATTGTACGTCATATATCATTGACCCAACACGGGCCATGTTTCGGTGCTAAGTGCCTGCGTCAGGGGTCTATATAAAAAACAAATATAAGTCACGTATTAAAAACAATACAAAACATAAAAAGACTTTTAACGGAACCAATACATATTGTACTATGGGTATACAAAATAATTATAAAATGTACATGCATCATAGTGCCACCAGTGTATCAACTAATACACATATATTATGAACATATACAGTGGCCAGTTCTAAGATGTATATACACCATAGTGTCACCAGAAGTTATAAAAGTAATTAAAAAATAAAAAAACATATTAAAAAATCTATCCAACTATGATGCATGTACACTTGTGAAGGTTCCTGGTACTTTTTTTGTTTTCTGGACTTTGTCTTGTACTCCACCTGAAGCCATACAATAAAGGAGTCACATGGTCATATTTCATTCCACCTGATCTCTCTCTCTCTGACAGATGCCCTTAAAAAGCACATTATAATAGTCCAGACATGTAATGACAAGATCATGAATGATGATATGCAGCGTTTTCTGGTCAAACAATTACCGAACAGACCTAATCAATTGTAATTTGAAAAAAGCAGGTACTTACAACAGATGAAACATGAGCATTAAAAGAAAGATTAGAGGCCAGCAACACACCCAACACTAATTGTGTCACTAGCCTTAAGAGTCACAGCTTCGAAACAGAGAGTATGTATTGTGGGAAGATGTTGACCTCTACGGAATATCTGGAATCGTGTTTTTTGCACATTAAGCAGCAGTTTATTGGACCTAAGCCAGGCTTTAACTTGGAGTAGCTTAGCCCCAACCTCCGAAAGAGAGGAATCATCTAAAGCAAGTCATCTGACCGCAAGTCATCTGAACGTCATCTGCACAAATATACAGCATTAGCCCCAGGGATTGTATTAAAGAAGGAAATGAGGACATGAAGATGTTAAACAGCACTGGTGCAAGAAGTGATCCCTGAGGTACGCCACACAGTGGTGAAAAAGAATCCGCCAAAGAATACAATATGCCCTATTGGGAAGGTAGGATTGAAAGCAAAGTAATGCCTGGCTGGCTATCCCTACATCTGCCAGGTGAGATAAAAGCAGCTCATGACTGACCATATTAAAGGCAGCAGTCAAATCCAAGGATATTAAGATGATAGTTTTGCTATGAGCCTACGTGGCTTGAATATTTAGAAGCATGCCCAGAAAAACTGTTTTCGCACTATAATGTTTTTGAAAGCTCGTCTGGTTAGGATGTAGAACATTGTGGGACTCCAGAAAAATGGGTAGCTAATCAGCTACTACCTGTTCAGTGACTTTAGAAAGAAAGTGAAGCTGTGCAGTAGGCCTGTAGTTGGTTACAAGGTCCCTATTCTGGTGAGAATCTCTGCTTTGGCCAGATAGTGGCAGCTTTCCATAAACAAAGATATATTTGAGAGTCTTTTCAACCAGTTACAATTACAATAATTCCTTAAATGCCAAAATTAGCATATTCTACCATAAAAGCCAAAGGTGTTATGAAAAGGCCTTTTTAAACAGATGTGTTTTTAATTGGTTCCTGAATATCATAAGAGATTCAATTTTGCATAATTCCAAAGGTAATACATTTCATATTATAGGGCCAAGCACTTGAAAGGCTGAAGAGTGGAGTCCATAAAGACTGATCATGCGATAACATGTTTCCTATAATCCCATATTCAAGGACAGAGACACAGAAAATGCAGACACCTCTAAGGTGGAAATCAACAGTGATTATTTATACTGCATGTCAAACCCATGCCACCACAGCAAAGGCTAATAATTAAGTAAACCAGGGGGGAGTTTGGGCATTCCATGGAGGAGCCCTGGCTTCAGTTTCTGGGCCAGGATTTTGCTTTCCAGGTTGGGGCTGGAGATATTGCAGAGGTGACATTTGTGGCCTCTGGGGAAGGAGCTCTGGTGGTGACACCTGGGGGGAAGTTATCAATATAGGCTACTGTTAAGTCAAATTATTGTACCATAAGTCAGGTTATTTAGCACAGGATCTCCTTGCATAAAATGGGACCCTGTGTTAAAATAACCTAACTTAAAAGTAGACCACATTGATAACATCCTCCCCTTAGTGGCCTGACCAGGTTCTTTAGGAAGCAAAATTCTTTAGCCCTTGGCCAAGGATTCTTTTTCACTCTTTTTTGGTGGTCTTTCAGACAACTATTTTTACTACAGGAAGCAGTCCCTGACACAGGTGCTTGGTCGCCGAAATCTGACCTGTGTCAGGTCCTTTCAATAAAGCATTCTTTCTGTCCTATTCCTGGAGGTCCACATGTGCTTTTTGTTCTGCTCTAGTTTTTTGATGTACATGGAACCCTGTCTTTTGTACCAAGGACTCTTAGTGCAATGACTGGACTAATTTAGCTGAGGCTTTAAAAACAAAATAGTCTTTGGGTAGTTGTGAATGAAGGTTGTTGACTAAGGTTACCATATGACCGGGTTTCCCCGAGATCCGGCGAGACCAAGTTGAGATCAGGTCAGGAGGACAGCGAGGGTGACAGCGTTTGTGCAGACTGCAGTGTCGGTGTTAGAAGAGAGAGAGAGGCCGCTGCCAGCACCACATAGAAATTGCTGCACAGCACAGCAGGAGGATTCATCACGGTCAGGTGACTGTGACTCAGGTTGGATCCAGTCAGGATTGGTTGGGAACAAGGGCACTGCATTGTAACTGCTGCACAGCCCAGGAGGATTCGTTGCGGTCGGGTGACTTGAGTTGGGTCGGATCCGGTCAGGATTGTAATTTTTGGAACATATAAATATAAATTCAATCCTCAATGACACTAGGAGGGGCATAATTGAAAGGGACGCCCAAGTTTTCCTGAGAACTTCCTCGTAGGGCGTCCCGGCGAAGAGGCGGGGAAACCCGTATTATCGAAACAAGATGGGCGTCCATCTTTCGTTTCAATAATACGGTCGGGGATGCCCAAATCTTGACATTTAGGTCATCCCTAGAGATGGTCGTCCTTAGACTTGGTCGTTTCTGATTTTTGGCGATAATGGAAACTAAGGACGCCAATCTGAGAAACGACCAAATGCAAGCCCTTTGGTCATGGGAGGAGCCAGCATTCATAGTGCACTGGTCCCCCTGACATGCCAGGACACCAGCTGGGCACCCTAGGGGGCACTGCAGTGGACATCAGAAAAAGTTCCCAGGTACATAGCTCCCTTACCTTGTGTGCTTAGCCCCCCAAACCGCACTACCCACGACTGTACACCACTACCATAGCCCTTAAGGGTGAAGGGGGGTACCTAGATGTGGGTACAGTGGGTTTGTGGTGGGTTTTGGAGGGCTCACATTTACCACCACAAGTATAACAGGTAGGGGGGGATGGGCCTGGGTCCGCCTGCCTAAAGTGCACTTCACCCACTAAAACTGCTCCAGGGGCCTGCATACTGCTGCGATGGACCTGAGTATGACATTTGAGGCTGGCATAGAGGCTGGCACAAAATATTTTTAAGGTTTTTTGAGGGTGGGAGGGAGTTAGTGACCATTGGGGGAGTAAGGGGAGGTGATCCCCAATTCCCTCCGGTAGTCATCTGGTCATTTCGGGCACCTTTTTGTGCCTTGGTCGTAAGAAAAACTGGACCAGGTAAAGTCGTCCAAATGCTTGTCAGGGATGCCCTTTTTTTCCATTATGGGTCGAGGACGCCCATGTGTTAGGTACGCCCAAGTCCTGCCTTCGTTATGCCTCCGACATGCCCCTGGGAACTTTGGTCGTCCCTGCGATGGAAAGCAGTTGGGAACGCCCAAAATCGGCTTTCAATTATGCCTATTTGGGAGACCCTGTGAGAAGGACACCCATCTTCCGATTTGTGTCGAAAGATGGGTGTCCTTCTCTTTCGAAAATAAGCCTGTAGGTGACCTGTGGGCAAAATGAGAGCAGGAAGAAAGTTCCGGTAAAAAAAAAAATAAGTTGGAGAACTTAAGCTAAATGGCTGCTAGCTTATGCAATTCAAGTAGGGACCTTTTCAGCCAGTCCTGAATTTCTCAAAAAACCTATCCTAGTGCACTGTGAGATCCGCAGCACTGATTTCAATGGGTCGAATCAAAACTACAAATACCAGCATGAATTAGGAGATATACGTTGAAAACCAGGATGGACTTAAAATGTCCATATTGAACAGGGTAAGTTGGCAGCTGTGAAGCTACATAAGATAGACAGATTTACTGAAAATAGCACACAAATGGCCTGATTCATTAAGGTATCATATTTCAGAACTTTCTTTTCCCAATGGCAGAGTCAGGACTCTCACCAAAATCGCAGCATGGTGTTAGTGTGCCTAAGAATACCACTGATATTGTCATCTACCTTATCAGAATTGTACATTTCAAACCATATTCAAATATCTGATCTGTGAAAATGCTAGAAACTTCTAGGAGATGAAAATAGAGATAATGAACCTTGTCACCCAGTTTACGGCATTTAAAGACCAAGCTGAGCATTTGGAGGAATGGGTTTCAAGTCTAGAAGATGCAATGCAACTAGGGTTGCCATACTTTCCCCAAGAAAAAAGAGCACTTATGCCCCGACCCCTGACACCCACCCCGCCCCTTATCACACCCCACCCCCTGTCACCTTGACCCCCCCCAAAGAAACCCAGATTCCTTCTCTCTCCCCCATGTATATCCCCTCCTCAATTTTCCAGCCTCCTTCCACCCACAGGACGCTATTCACTATCCCTCCTCTCTCCTCCTGTACCTTATCGTAGTGCCCTGGCGGTCTAATTGCCTCTGTTGGGCAGCAGAGAGCCCCCTCTTTCCTGCGTGGTGTGGCTGTAGAACTCTCTTGCTCCCGGTGTCAATACAAAATGGCTGCTGAGAGTTCAAGCAGTGACCTTGCAAGACTTCTGCGGAAGTCTTATGAGGTGCTTGAACTCTTGGCAGCCATTTTGAATCAGCGCCGGGAGAAAGAGAAGTCTACAGCTGCACTGGGCAGGAAAAAGGGGGCTCTTTCCTGCCATGAATAGATTGTTAGACCACCAAAGCACCACACTAAAGTAGGGGAGGGGAGGATAGGACACCCCTAAGGCCCACCTGCCCCTGCTCCCCTGCCCGTTCTTCCGCAAATCTGGACAAATTGAGGAAGTCTTGAGGACCCACATAGATGCACAACTTCAGGGAAGTCTTACATTATGGATTAAAGGTTTCAGTCTTGCAGCGTTCATACATGTGTTGGGGAGCAAGGAGACTGATATATCACACAAAGGTACCCTGGTTCCTGATGAGCTTCACTAAGTTGTTTTCATAACACTTTAGCCCTAATTACATTGCTAAAATCACTCCAGCCAATATTCAGTGTGAGTTAACTGGCCAGGAATGGTTGTGACCAGTAAACTCACGTCTCGGCGAATAACTGGTCATTTTTGGTGGCATTTAACTAGTTATCACCACTGAAAATGACCGGTTAGCAGTGAAAATAAAACTGGTGATGTTGGAGGCATTCTGGGAGTGTTCTGGGGAGTGACCAGTTAAATCCCGAGATTCGTAATTTAAAGACCAGGTTCAGCGGGCAAATAAAGCCGCACAAAAAGCAGGCCTATCTTTGCCCGCTAAGCCATGGCCAGTTAAGTCTAAGTATCTACTTAACCAGTCATACGCTAATCAGCTTGAAAAACCCAGATTTTCAGTGCCAGTTGCGGAAAACAGCCCAGCAAGTTGAGATCTAACAGGATAAAAGGTTGTTACTTTTCTACAGCTGTTAATAAAAAAAAGCAGGTCTGGCCATTTTAAATTGCTAAATCAGCCCCTCTATCTACCCTTGGCCAAATCACAGATGATTTGGAGAGATGGACTAGTTATATTTGCAACTGGGGCACAAAAGTTTGTTTTCTGCAACTTTATGCCTCTAACTCTAAGGCTTCAGATTATTTTCAGGAAGTCACTACTTGTGTCATAGCCAATATTCCATTATTCATGCTGGAGATTTGAATTACACTTCAGATCCCTTGTTTGAATGTCAACACAGACCTCGGCACATTTCTCCTAGGGATGATCAATGTTTGAAGACTTATATCATCAGGGGTGGGGGTAGGGGGTGGCTGATGGATCCCTGGCACCTTTATAATCGAACAGGGAAAGATTGTACCTTCTTCTTAGTATACAAATCCTTCTCTTGCATAGATTATTTTCTTATTTCTAAACATCTTATTCCAGCAGTTTGGCAGTAAGTATTGAAAATATTTCAGTTTCTGATCATTCTGGTATAATAGCTTTTGTCAGGTCAGGATGTTCCTACAACCTCTCAGGAATACTATTGGTTTAATGATTCAATAGCCCTTCCTACCCACGTTAAAAGCAACTCTGAAGGGAACTGTAATTAGTTACTTCATAGCTCAGAGTAAACAATGTAACGCTAGTCAGCTGAATATTGCATGTGTAGAACAAGAGCTGCACATTCTGTGAGATCCCCTGATCAAAGCATCTAGTTTCTTTTTTTTTTTATTTCATTGATTGTTTTACCTCCTTTATGTCTGCCATGATCTCTCCACTCTAAAGGCCTTCAGCTACTGCAGGATCCTGTCCTGCAACTTAGATGCCTCATGGCTCTAACTTTCTTCTATGCTGCCTCTATCTTACAGCTATCCAGTTTCTCTGTAATATAATCAGTAAACTAGCCCAACTTTTCTCCTCCTCTGGTCTTTCGAGTCACCATCCTCTGTGCTCTCTGAATTGGGAGGTAATGGTGTATAGATGAACTCCACATGTACCGCTGTGAAAAAAGTGGAGAATCTTGACAAAGCTTTCGCAAAAAGCACCTACAGTCATTAGCACTCACTGGTGCCCCCTTACTGTAGTTATTTTGGAATGTTAGCTGCCTTGTTTTTCCACAAGATGACAAGTATAACCTAGTCAGCCTGTAGCCCATATTAGAAAATTGGATACCTTCTCCTGATTATGTCTGAGAATATCATCAGAGCCTTATTCTCTGGCTTGAGTGTGTTTTCTGAGTGTTTGCTACTTTCATGCCACAATTATGGCGTTATCTTTCCTTGCTGAATTTTAGATTGCATACCGCTTTGGCTTGTTTTGCAAAAACAGTAATATAGCAAGTACACAATAAATATAAACTTAACATTGTGGCTGTTTCATGGTGGCCAACCTGTTCTTTGGAACCAAAAAGAGAAGAAAGTAGGACTAGGAAATTAAGTTGAAGTTTAATAATATAAAATTTTTAAAAACCCCATAAAAACCTGACATAGCCATGTTTCAACGCATGCTTGTTTCAGGGATATAAAATGATTTATAATTATAACTAGCCGTTAAGCCCGTTAAAACGGGCGAGTTTTTTTAATTTCACCTCCATGTGTAGCAAGTCTGCTCTGTCCCCTGTCCTCCCCCCATGTCCAGCAACCCTCCTCTGTCCTCTTCCCTCACCCCATGTCAAGCCACAGTCCTCTGTTCCCTGCCCTCCCAAAGAGACAGTGAGTGTGAGAGTGAGCAGCTAGTGTGTGTGTGCTTGGGTGTCTCTGTGTGTGTGTGTGAGTGAATGAGAGAGAGTGTGTGAGTGAGTGAGAGAGAGTGCTTGTGAGCTGTTAGTACTCCCTGTCTCAGGGGAGGTTCAGTGTCTCCTTGTAGTCAGTTGTTGGAGCTGTGTGGCAGTGGAGGTTCAGTGTCTCCTTGTAGTCAGTTGTTGGAGCTGTGTGGCAGTGGAGGTTCAGTGTCTCCTTGTAGTCAGTTGTTGGAGCTATGTGTCAGTGGAGGTTCAGTGTCTCCCTGTAGTCAGTTGTTGGAGCTGTGTGTCAGTGGAGGTTCAGTGTCTCCTTGTAGTCAGTTGTTGCAGCTGTGTGAAAGTGGAGGTTCAGTGTCTCCTTGTAGGCAGTTGTTGGAGCTGTGTGGCAGTGGAGGTTCAGTGTCTCCTGTGTGGCAGTGGAGGTTCAGTGTCTCCTTGTAGTCAGTTGTTGGAGCTGTGTGGCAGTGGAGGTTCAGTGTCTCCTTGTAGTCAGTTGTTGGAGCTGTGTGGCAGTGGAGGTTCAGTGTCTCCTGTGTGGCAGTGGAGGTTCAGTGTCTCCTTGTAGTCAGTTGTTAGAGCTGTGTGGCAGTGGAGGTTCAGTGTCTCCTTGTAGTCAGTTGTTGGAGCTGTGTGACAGTGGAGGTTCAGTGTCTCCTTGTAGTCAGTTGTTGGAGCTATGTGTCAGTGGAGGTTCAGTGTCTCCTTGTAGTCAGTTGTTAGAGCTGTGTGGCAGTGGAGGTTCAGTGTCTCCTTGTAGTCAGTTGTTGGAACTGTGTGGCAGTGGAGGTTCAGTGTCTCCTTGTAGTCAGTTGTGGAGCTTTGTGGCAGTGGAGGTTCAGTGTCTCCTTGTAGTCAGTTGTTGGAGCTGTGTGGCAGTGGAGGTTCAGTGTCTCCTTGTAGTCAGTTGTTGGAGCTGTGTGGCAGTGGAGGTTCAGTGTCTCCTTGTAGTCAGTTGTTGGAGCTTTGTGGCAGTGGAGGTTCAGTGTCTCCTTGTAGTCAGTTGTTGGAGCTGTGTGGCAGTGGAGGTTCAGTGTCTCCTGTGTGGCAGTGGAGGTTCAGTGTCTCCTTGTAGTCAGTTGTTGGAGCTGTGTGGCAGTGGAGGTTCAGTGTCTCCTTGTAGTCAGTTGTTGGAGCTGTGTGGCAGTGGAGGTTCAGTGTCTCCTTGTAGGCAGTTGTTGGAGCTGTGTGGCAGTGGAGGTTCAGTGTCTCCTGTGTGGCAGTGGAGGTTCAGTGTCTCCTTGTAGTCAGTTGTTAGAGCTGTGTGGCAGTGGAGGTTCAGTGTCTCCTTGTAGTCAGTTGTTGGAGCTGTGTGACAGTGGAGGTTCAGTGTCTCCTTGTAGTCAGTTGTTGGAGCTATGTGTCAGTGGAGGTTCAGTGTCTCCTTGTAGTCAGTTGTTAGAGCTGTGTGGCAGTGGAGGTTCAGTGTCTCCTTGTAGTCAGTTGTTGGAACTGTGTGGCAGTGGAGGTTCAGTGTCTCCTTGTAGTCAGTTGTTGGAGCTTTGTGGCAGTGGAGGTTCAGTGTCTCCTTGTAGTCAGTTGTTGGAGCTGTGTGGCAGTGGAGGTTCAGTGTCTCCTTGTAGTCAGTTGTTGGAGCTGTGTGGCAGTGGAGGTTCAGTGTCTCCTTGTAGTCAGGTGTTGGAGCTTTGTGGCAGTGGAGGTTCAGTGTCTCCTTGTAGGCAGTTGTTGGAGCTGTGTGGCAGTGGAGGTTCAGTGTCTCCTTGTAGTCAGTTGTTGGAGCTGTGTGGCAGTGGAGGTTCAGTGTCTCCTTGTAGTCAGTTGTTGCAGCTGTGTGAAAGTGGAGGTTCAGTGTCTCCTTGTAGGCAGTTGTTGGAGCTGTGTGGCAGTGGAGGTTCAGTGTCTCCTGTGTGGCAGTGGAGGTTCAGTGTCTCCTTGTAGTCAGTTGTTGGAGCTGTGTGGCAGTGGAGGTTCAGTGTCTCCTTGTAGTCAGTTGTTGGAGCTGTGTGGCAGTGGAGGTTCAGTGTCTCCTGTGTGGCAGTGGAGGTTCAGTGTCTCCTTGTAGTCAGTTGTTAGAGCTGTGTGGCAGTGGAGGTTCAGTGTCTCCTTGTAGTCAGTTGTTGGAGCTGTGTGACAGTGGAGGTTCAGTGTCTCCTTGTAGTCAGTTGTTGGAGCTATGTGTCAGTGGAGGTTCAGTGTCTCCTTGTAGTCAGTTGTTAGAGCTGTGTGGCAGTGGAGGTTCAGTGTCTCCTTGTAGTCAGTTGTTGGAACTGTGTGGCAGTGGAGGTTCAGTGTCTCCTTGTAGTCAGTTGTTGGAGCTTTGTGGCAGTGGAGGTTCAGTGTCTCCTTGTAGTCAGTTGTTGGAGCTGTGTGGCAGTGGAGGTTCAGTGTCTCCTTGTAGTCAGTTGTTGGAGCTGTGTGGCAGTGGAGGTTCAGTGTCTCCTTGTAGTCAGTTGTTGGAGCTTTGTGGCAGTGGAGGTTCAGTGTCTCCTTGTAGTCAGTTGTTGGAGCTGTGTGGCAGTGGAGGTTCAGTGTCTCCTGTGTGGCAGTGGAGGTTCAGTGTCTCCTTGTAGTCAGTTGTTGGAGCTGTGTGGCAGTGGAGGTTCAGTGTCTCCTTGTAGTCAGTTGTTGGAGCTGTGTGGCAGTGGAGGTTCAGTGTCTCCTTGTAGGCAGTTGTTGGAGCTGTGTGGCAGTGGAGGTTCAGTGTCTCCTGTGTGGCAGTGGAGGTTCAGTGTCTCCTTGTAGTCAGTTGTTAGAGCTGTGTGGCAGTGGAGGTTCAGTGTCTCCTTGTAGTCAGTTGTTGGAGCTGTGTGACAGTGGAGGTTCAGTGTCTCCTTGTAGTCAGTTGTTGGAGCTATGTGTCAGTGGAGGTTCAGTGTCTCCTTGTAGTCAGTTGTTAGAGCTGTGTGGCAGTGGAGGTTCAGTGTCTCCTTGTAGTCAGTTGTTGGAACTGTGTGGCAGTGGAGGTTCAGTGTCTCCTTGTAGTCAGTTGTTGGAGCTTTGTGGCAGTGGAGGTTCAGTGTCTCCTTGTAGTCAGTTGTTGGAGCTGTGTGGCAGTGGAGGTTCAGTGTCTCCTTGTAGTCAGTTGTTGGAGCTGTGTGGCAGTGGAGGTTCAGTGTCTCCTTGTAGTCAGTTGTTGGAGCTTTGTGGCAGTGGAGGTTCAGTGTCTCCTTGTAGGCAGTTGTTGGAGCTGTGTGGCAGTGGAGGTTCAGTGTCTCCTTGTAGTCAGTTGTTGCAGCTGTGTGGCAGTGGAGGTTCAGTGTCTCCTTGTAGTCAGTTGTTGGAGCTGTGTGTCAGTGGAGGTTCAGTGTCTCCTTGTAGTCAGTTGTTGGAGCTGTGTGTCAGTGGAGGTTCAGTGTCTCCTTGTAGTCAGTTGTTGGAGCTGTGTGTCAGTGGAGGTTCAGTGTCTCCTTGTAGTCAGTTGTTGGAGCTGTGTGGCAGTGGAGGTTCAGTGTCTCCTTGTAGTCAGTTGTTGGAGCTGTGTGGCAGTGGAGGTTCAGTGTCTACTGTGTGGCAGTGGAGGTTCAGTGTCTCCTTGTAGTCAGTTGTTGGAGCTTTGTGGCAGTGGAGGTTCAGTGTCTCCTTGTAGTCAGTTGTTGGAGCTGTGTGGCAGTGGAGGTTCAGTGTCTCCTTTTAGGCAGTTGTTAGAGCAGTTTGAAACGCAGGCTCATTTTTCAGTCGTGTGCCGGTCTCCCTCCCCCCTTCCCCCTTCCCCCCTCCCCGCATACATGTTGTTGTTCCGCCCCTTCTGTTGACTCCTGCTGTTCAGTGAGCCAAAGGGGCGGGACAGCTATGTCTTTGCTTCATGCTGCAAAGCAGGACTTGTGTGTGTGTGTGTGTGTGTGTGCTGTGAGTGAATACACCTGTTTACCTTTTTCTGTTGGCCCCAGAACGTTTTTTGATCCCTGCTTGGTTTCTGCTGTGGGTTTTTTTAGTTTCCTTGGCCACTTCGTCGTTCCTGCTGTGCCCTTGTACATGGTGGTTCTCTTCTCCATCCTCCCTCCCTCCCCCATTGATGTCCACGCCCCCTCCTTCCCTCCCTATTGGCTGCATTACGTCCTCCTTCAATTTCCACGCCCCCTCCCCTCCCTATTGGCTGCATTACGTCCTCCTCCGATTTCCACGCCCCCTCCCCTCCCTATTGGCTGCATTACGTCCTTCTCCGATTTCCACGCCCCCTCCCTATTGGCTGCATTACATCTTCCTCCGTTTTCCACGCCCCCTCCCCTCCCTATTGGCTGCATTACGTCCTCCTCAAATTTCCACGCCCCCTCCTTCTCTCCTTATTGGCTGCATTACGTCCTCCTTCGTTTTCCACGCCCCCTCCCCTCCCTATTGGCTGCATTATGTCCTCCTCCGATTTCCACGCCCCTCCTCCCCTCCCTATTGGCTGCATTACGTCCTCCTCCAATTTCCACGCCCCCTCCTTCCCTCCCTATTGGCTGCATTACATCCTCCTTCATTTTCCACGCCTCCTCCCCTCCCTATTGGCTGCATTATGTCCTCCTCCGATTTCCATGCCCCCTCCTTCCCTCCCTTTTGGCTGCATTACGTCCTCCTCCAATTTCCACGCCCCCTCCTTCCCTCCCTATTGGCTGCATTACGTTCGGTACAGGAGCTGCTGGTGGAGGCGGGGTTTGGAGTGTTGCTCCTTGAATGTTCGGTCTCTACTGCGCATTTGCGGTGAGTACGGTCACTCGCAATTTATATGTTTGATAGGTCATCAAATAAAACAAAGCCCTCTGTAGGCTTTGGCACTGAATTTCCATTTTTTTTTTAAAGCTGGCCACTGCATGCCCGGTTAAGTCAATATTCAACTTGCCATGGGCTAGCACATAACAATAGGACAGCTATTTATGCGGTCCTATTTATGTGCAAAACATAGCCGGTTAGCTTTGAATATTGGGAGCTAACCGGACTCCGCTCCAGAAACATCCATGGAATGCCCTTGATGTAGCTGGCTTCCACTTTGGCGCTAACCGGTCATTTTCAGCGGTACTAACTTGTTATGTGGAAATGAAAATGACCAGATAGCCACAAACAGGAGAGTTAACCGGTTGGCGGACGTTTCTGGCCGGTTAATTCACTTTGAATATCGGCTGGATCATTTTAAAAAATCTGCTGGTTATTAGTTTCATGGCGTGTCCTCTTGTTTTTGTGTTTCTTGACAGGTTAATCAACCATTCCCTATTTAACTATTTCACCCTGCTCCTAATTTTATAAACCTTTATCATGTTCCCTCTATTCTCTTTTCTCCAAGCTGAAAAGCCCTCACCGGTAGTCTCTTTTTAGCTTCTCTTCATAAGGGAGGTGTGCCGTTCTCTTTTTCATTTTCAGAGATGCCAAATTACCCGTTTCCAGGGAGATCTTTTGGGACACTCATGGATTTCTGGCCACCTCATCCTGCTGCATTATGGGACTTGCAGCATTATGGGGCGTGTCCTCTTGTTTTTGTGTTTCTTGACAGGTTTAATCAACCATTCCCTATTTAACTATTTCACCCTGCTCCTAATTTTATAAACCTTTATCATGTTCCCTCTATTCTCTTTTCTCCAAGCTGAGAAGCCCTCACCGGTAGTCTCTTTTTAGCTTCTCTTCATAAGGGAGGTGTGCCATTCTCTTTTTCATTTTCAGAGATGCCAAATTACCCATTTCCAGGGAGATCTTTTGGGACACTCATGGATTTCTGGCCACCTCATCCTGCTGCATTATGGGACTTGCATCACTGATTTCAATGGGCAGGATCAGGTATTACATCCCAAAGCAGTGTGGGATTTGTAAGTTGAAAACCACGAATGGAACTGAAACTGGATCACTTGGCATCTATGAGCTTTTGTCACGCTTTTCTAAACATTTTATAATTGCACTTTATCCTTTTTGAGATGGAATAACAAAAACTGCACACAGTACACAAGGTGTAGATGCATCAAGAACCTAAAGGTGATACTAATATTCTTAGTTTGGTTCTCCAGACCTTTTTGGATAATACTTAACATTCAGTTTGCTCTTTAGCAGGTATGGCATACTGGGCTAAACATTCCTATGTCTTATTCACAATGAGTCCAAGATCTTTTCCTTGAGTGGTGACTCCTACCAGCACTTTATGCCTATAGTTGGGATTAGTTTTCCCTATGTGCATCACTTTGCACTCATCCACATTAGGGGGTATGTTTAGGAAGGCACGTTTTAAGTGCGTTAGCATTTTAAACATGCGTTAATGGTTGATGTGTGTTAAACCCTAATGTGCCCATAGGAATGTATCGGTACGTTTGTGTTTAACGCGCCTTAACTTTAAAGGCACATTAAAAATGCTAATGTGCCTTAGTAAACATACCCCTAAATGTCATCTACCATTCAGACACCTAAGGGGCAATTATATAAAGGGAACTAAAAGTTAGGCTCCCAAAACTTTTATTGTTACAATTCCATTTCTAGCCTTTCTTCTTTCACTAACATATCTGAATAAAGTCTTGTCATCTCTCTTTACATCTCTAGCCATAATTCAGGATTCCTCTCTTTTGGAATTTTCTAGATCCTCTGATGAGCCTCTGTTCTTTTGTCCACCCTCATTGACCACAACTCTTCTTCGTCCTCTAAAAAATACTTCTAGGCTCCTCTTATCTTCTTTTGTTATGGATTCCCAGAACCCTGAGGATTCTAGTCTGGAAATGCCTCCCAAGCTTCCAACTTTCACAGAACAAGCTCTTCTATAAGCTGCCATAATTCAAGTCCTTTTTCTTCTAAAGGTAGTTCACTCCAATTTAACACTCCAGTGGGCACACTTCTTGCTTGTGACTTCAACCCTGAAAAGCCACTATCTACAGACTCCACCCTACTTTCTATCCTGCAACACAAAAGAGATGACACAAATACTCCCTTTTTCTTTTACTCCAGAGCCCTTTTCTGGACTGGAACTTAAGAGTCTACACTCCTCATGACTTTAGACTCCTTACCACATGGCTTGAAACTTCTTTTTTTGACCACCAAGTCTGCTTCTATGAGGCAGACAAGAGGCAAAATACCCCTTGGCTCCAAGAATACCATCATTCATAGACTCATTGGCCTCATTATTCCTCTACTAGCTACAGTACAACCCTTTTGTGTAGAGCCAACTACAACATTCACTCCCCTCTCTAATATGTCATACCTACTGACAGGCCAATGAGAACACCTTCCACATACCAATTCATAGTGATCTGGATAAAGATATTCAAATAACTAGATTTGAGTCTTAAAGTACTATTTTGGCCACTTTCCTTAATCAGAGATCACTTCATTTACGAGCACTCTCTGCGTTCTGTTGCTTAACCACTTACTCATGTACTTTCCGTTGACAGAGATATTATCATCTTAATCATTATTATAACTCACAAAGTCATTATAAATATTACTCATTAGTGACTCAGCAAGCTGACATGTACAAATTACTGACTTTTAAGACGTAAGACAAAAACCTATGACCAGGAATGCACCAAGCCAGCTGTTATAGGCTGCTGACTATCTGCATTGCTGTGGGTTGTCATGCCAACCACTTGTGGTTCCATGGAAAATAACAGGTTGATGTGTTATTTCAGGATCTTAGTGTAGACCATGAAGAATGCTGGTAATGTATAACTTCTACTGTTATCCATTTTCAAATACTTTCTTTGATCTCTAACTTTTCCTTTACCTCAAAGGCTCAATTCCAAGATTTCCCAAATCCAGTGCAAAATGGTTCAAAACCACCAAAACAGATAATTATACCAGTACATATGGAAATAAATGTGGCCCTATGAAGATTTCTAAGCATGTTATTTTTAAATCATTTTACATTTTGGGGGCAATTCTCTAACTGGGCACTTCCAATTAGGTGCCCAGATTGTGCATCATAAGAGCTTATTCTATAATGGAATGTAGATGCCTACTTTCCATTATAGAATACCAGCATAACTAGGTACTAACATGCCTAGGTGCAACAATGATGCACGTACCTTACAGTGACCTGTTGGTTAGGCATGTAAGTGGGAGTCCCGCCTATGCTGTACCATGCTCCGACCCTGTATATGCTCCCTTGCAAATACCTACTTTGTAAGTTAAGGGGGTATTTGCAGAAAAACACTTAGATACCATGCTAGCATTTACACACATGCAAAGACATCAATGTGAGCACCAAGGTTAAAGAACTGCCCTGTTTATGACTCAGGGGTCGATATTTAGACAGCGGGAGGTAGCCAGGCTACCTTCTGTGATCAGCGCTGAGCCCCGATATTCAATGCTAGGCTGTTTCCGGTGACTGGCTTTGAATATCCAGTTTATTTTTGGCCAATTCCAACTTAACCGGCCAAGCTGATATTCAGTGCTGGCCTGTTAAGTTTGAATTGGCCAAAGATATTCCAGGTATTGACACTGCCATATTTGGCCACCAAACTTGGCCAGCAATGTTCTGAACATCGGCAGATATCCGGTTATATAACGTGATACAACTGGCTATCTGCTAGGTGTTAACCAACAATATTCAGTGGGAGACAGCCAGCTATCTCCTGCTGAAAATCACCGGATAGCTGGCTAAGTACCATGCTGTTCGTGGTTGGTTAAATGGTTATGGTTTTGAATATCAACCAATGAATTATTATTGTATTAATCATATAGAAGGTAATTCAAGCCCAGTTTCAAATTTACTTAGATTTCCAACAGTTGCCAAATCAGTAGTCATCATGCAGGGTTGCTTAAAAGATGATAAGCATTTAGAATGGAACCTATGCTACTCACACTTTCTGATGATATGGGTTTGTGATAGAAAACAGGTACTGGGTTGCTGGTTTTCTTCAGTCTTTCAGTACTGTTAGGCTCGGTGAAACATTGGCTGCTTCTTGCCATCTTTTATAGGTAGAATTTATTTCAGAAAGGATTCAATTTGTGAGGTTGCAGGAATTAGAGTCTAATTCAGCATTTATGAAAGGGGGGGGGGAGGAATGTCAGTGTTCTCCATTGCCTCCTGTTTTGATTAATATAACATTTATTCCTGGACATGGTTTTTAGGGCCCTGGGTGTGACAGTATATACCTCTGGTGGTGTGATCCAGATTTTCATCCAGCATGGATCTTCTTGGGAAACTACCTTACAGTTGTTTGGGTGATTTATAAATACAGTAGAGGAATAGACTGCTGCCCGTCAATTAAAACTGAACAAGAAGAGGACTAAAGAAAGCCAAGAAATCCTGTCAATCCTTTAAGAAAAAAGACCCATCTTTTTGCAGTGACTTTTAATATGTGTTAGTTCTGGTGAACTTTTCAGCAACAACAGTTAATTACAATTTTTATTTCTTAAGTTTTAGTCACCTCTGCTTTCGTCTATAGCTCTCAAAAGTTAAGCTTTGGGTGTGTCTGTTTTCTGTTGAACCTGGGATCTGTCATGTCACTCGATGGAGTTCTGTGTTCTTTTCTTTTTATGTATTTGTGGCATTTTGTAAATTGCTTAGACATGGGATTTCCCAGGATTTGGCGATTCATCAAATCATTACTTTAGGATGACCTGCTCATTTGGCCTGATAGTTGCTAGCAGTTTAGCACAGGAAGAATGAGAAATACCTTACTGTATAAAGTAAAAAATCTAGAAGTCCTCTTGTATTCCACCCTTTCACCGGAAAATCAAATGGAGACAGTGCTAAAGACATTCTCAGTGTATTTGACGTTGATGGGGTTGTGCGCACTGTTTCAAACTTCTTCCCCTCCAAGGATTGTTCCTCTCCTACCGATTTAGAATCCAGCTTAACGCTGGGTTCTGCCTGTATCTCTGCTTCCTAGCTGGAAAATGCTGATGCTGCTTCATCGCGACCTTCCCCCGCTGAGCAGAGTCCTCCACGGGTGTCATCGCACGGGGGCTCCAGCGCACACCACGGGTCCAACGCTGGCATAGGAGGCGGAATCCGAAGATCTGGGCTAAGCAAGATGTCGACCTCAAGCTGAGGTAGTGGGTCTCCTTCCACCACTACCTCCAGCAGCGAGGAATCTTGCCCTGAGATTCATCCAGTTGCAGTGTAGCGGTCCATCGGTCCGAACCTCGGTGCAGCAGGTGTTGCGGGGCCAACTCGCTGCTTACCCCTCCTCTTAGGCATACAGGTAAGAAGAACGCTTACACTAGGAAAAAGATTGGGGTAGGAGAGAGAGACGCTTCCTGTGTTCTCTTCAAGACGCCATCTTGTTCCCTCGCATTATTTTTTTGTTCACCGATTTTTGTTTTAGCACTATTTGTAGAATTTGGTCCTAGCTGTTTGATTGCTTCATGGCAGTTAATAAAATTTCTCATTGGACCAAGATAAAGCTAAGCAAAAATTTCTGTTCTTCATGAACTTTGAAGAATATTTTTCTTTTACAGAGGTGCCAAGGGACCTAAATACAGAGTAGTAGGGTTGCTGCATTGGTCCAATTTGATGTATATAAATAAAGGTTAATAAATTAGCTATAGTGATGCCTCTTTATTATGTTAACAATATATCTGTGGCCAATGCATGAGGTATGTCTAGATTAGTAGTAGTAGTTAATCCAAAAAAATTGGTATCCCCTACAATTTCTTTAGATATGCAAAGAATTGAGGGGCTTTTGTGCTAAAGGTGCGGTAAACAGTTAGGGATGAATTCTATATATGGTGCAAAAAAAAAAATCATCGCTGAAAAAACCGCCACACTTAGTGCTATTCTATAAACCTCACCTAAAGTTAGGTGTGGTTTATAGAATATGAGTAGCACATTTACGCCAACTAAAACCTGGTGTAAATTCCCACACCTGAGTGGAGGAGTAGCCTAGTGGTTAGTGCAGAGGACTTTGATCCTGCGGAACTGGGTTGGATTCCCACTGCAGCTCCTTGTGACTCTGGTCAAGTCACTTAACCCACCATTTCCCCAGGTACAAATAAGTACCTGTATATACTATGTAAACTGCTTTGAATGTAGTTGCAAAAAACACAGAAAGGCAGTATATCAAGTCCCAATCCATATCCTTTCCCTTTCCTAAGGCACAGATCAGGCATATTCTATAAAATGCATGCAATTTTTAGGAATGCCCATGCCCTTCCCATGACCTTGCCCCCTTGTAAGATCCACGTGTTAGCATTTATGCGCACCACTTTACAGAATATGCTTAGAAATTCTAATTAGTGCCAGTTAGTGCCAATAATTGCTTGTCAGTGGGCAATTATTGGCGCTGCTTGGCTTGCTAACCAATTAAGTTGCATGCATAACTTTAGGAACCATATACAGAATCTGGGGGTTAGTGTGGGTTTTATCGTAAGCACCAGCCCATCCTAATGCCTAGCATGAGTTAAAACATTCAGTGCAGTAAAAGTCCAGTGCTAACTGCATAGTGCGGGATGGGGCAAGCAGAGGCGTAGCTAGATGGGTCTCCAAGGGAGCGGCTGCTCCCCCAAACGGACTTTTGACAGCGACAGTGCCTATTTTCAAGCAATCTGTCATGTTTAAAATATGTGCTGGCGCTGTCAGCAGTCCGCTCCCCCCTTGCCATCAACCTGGCTACGCTTCTGGGGGCAGGGACTGGGTAGGGTATGGGCGGACATTGGGCAGGGTCTTCAATGCAGTCAGCATGTAGTAGGTAGCGTGCGCTATCAAATATGCCGTCAATGTGGGTTCACCTAATGCCACCTCAGTAGGCGGTGTTGGATGCATCTGCGCTCATATGCTTAAAATGAACGCACATTAGAGGACTGGTCTGTGCAGAAACTGCAGGGGGAATGCTGGATACAAGTCCAACAGCTACTGCAGAGCCTTGCACTTAAGACACAGAGCTTTGGGCTGTTAACCCATTTTAAATGAACATGCCTCAGTGTGCATTAGTGAGAATGCTGTTTGGTAGGAGTAGGGTAAGAAAACTGAGAGAAGCCAAAAGCAGAGTCTGTACTGTAGCTAGCGGAAAACTATATTGGGTAGTGAGTGCATAGAAATAAAAGGTCAACAAACAAGCTTTTTATTGAAAGAATTTAATACACCAGTAATTATTTGGTAGTTAGGCATTAACTCTGTGTTAGCCAGTTAGCTTGCTTTATTCATAACACACTTGATGGTTAGCATTTTTAGGCCCATGCTCCTCTGTGCCAGACCACCTCAGAGAAAAATTCTTGAAAATTAAATAATGCACAATTTAGTGAGCGGAAACAGGAAAAATACTGCAACACCCTTTAACGCATTTGTGCAGTAGCCTGTTTTCGCATGCTAACCATATGTCAAGGGCTTAACATCCTTTTAAGGGGCATAAATCCTTTGAATATTGGGACCATGCAATTTCTAACACATTTTAGTTTGGTGTTCTATGAACTCAGGTTTAAAAGAAAAGAGCCTCTTTCCTCATTCAGGTTGCCGTATATAACAAGGCATTTGTAAAGATTAATGTGGAAATACTACAGTAAATTTTCATAAGATGCTTGCAAAATGATATGAGTAGTTTCAAGTCTGTGTGGGGCACATGTGTGAGGGTATTTAATGGCAGTGGAGGGGTTTCTAGGTTTTGTGTGGTCTATGTATGTGAGTGCTTATGGGGTGTATGTATGAGTGAGGGGGAAGGCAGGTGTGGTTTTGAGAGGCTTGTGGAGCCGGCTAAGGGGCACCTCATAAAGATTGGACTGACTTTTATGTGGTCTTATTTATGTGGTTACCTTGGCTGGTTAAGTGCTGATTATCGGCTTTGAGACAGGTGCTAACTGGACATTTTCAGCTCTACTAACTAGTTAAGTGCCACTGAAAATTACTCTGAACAAACAATTTAACTGGCCAGGAGCCATTTCTGAATATCGACCCATATGTGTCTAATTTTGTGTGTGTGGGTGTGGGGGGGGGGGGGGGGGGGGGGAGAGAGGCAGGGCAGTTGTGTGTATATGGGCCAAGTGTGTAAGGGGAGTGGAGACTGGGTACAGAAGTTCTGAGAGAAGAGGACATTTCTCTGGTAAGTGAACACTATTTTGCTTTGTGCTTTGGGAACTTAAAAATTGGGGTTTAAAGGAGGAATTGTAGGTTAGTGATAGGCAAAATAAAAATATAAAAAGCAAATAATCAACTAATCTCCATAGTCTTTTCCACCTAGTTTTAAAACTTTGTACCACAGCATTAACAGAATCTAGCAGGCACTGCAGGATCTAGTTAGTATTAATGGGGAATAAAAGACAGAGAGAGAAAGAGGGAAAAGCAAGCAGGACCTAGTTTAGTATTAAAGGGGTATAAAAAGAGAGAGAGAGAAAAGCAAGCATTATTAAGTAGTTACCGTGGAGGGGCATAATTGAACGGGGCGCCCAAGTTTTCCTGAGGGCGTCCTCACAGGACGCCTTCAGGAAGGGGCGTGGAAACCTGTATTATCGAAACAAGATGGGCATCCATCTTTCATTTCGATAATACGGTCAGGGACGCCCAAATCTTAACATTTTAGGTCAAGCTCAGAGATGGTCGTCCTTAGAGATTGTCGTCCCCGGTTTTCAGCAATAATGGAAACCGAGGAGGCCCATCTCAGAAATGACCAAATCCAAGCCATTTAGTCATGGGAGGAGCCAGCATTCATAGTGCACTGGTCCCCCTGACATGCTAGGACACCAACCGGGCACCCTAGGGGGCAATGAAGAGGACTTCAGAAATTGCTCCCAGGTGCATAGCTCCCTTACCTTGGGTGCTGAGCCCCCCCAAAACTCACTACCCACAACTGTACAACACTACCACAGCCCTAAGGGGTTCTGGTGAGCACCTACATGTGGGTACAGTGGGTTTCTGGTGGGTTTTGAAGGGCTCACATTTACCACCACAAGTGTAAAAGGTACGGGAGGGATGGGCCTGGGTCCGCCTGCCTGAAGTGCACTGCAGTACCCACTAAAACTGCTCCAGGGACCTGCATACTGCTGTCAGGGAGCTGGGTATGACATTTGAGGCTGGCAAAATATATTTTTTTAAATTTTGTTTGGGTGGGAGGGGGTTAGTGACCACTGGGGAGTAAGGGAGGTCATCCCCGATTCCCTCCGGTGGTCATCCCCGATTCCCTCCTTTGGTATCCCTGATTCCCTCCGGTGGTCAATCTGGTCAGTTCAGGCACCTTTTTGAGGCTTGGTTGCAGAAAAACAGGACAGGTAAAGTCATACAAGTGCTTGTCAGGGACGCCCTTTTTTTCCATTATGGGTCGAGGACGTCCATGTGATAGATACGCCCAAGTCTCGCCTTCGCTACTCCTCCGATATGCACCCTTGAAGTTTAGCCATCCCTGCGACAGAAAGCAGTTGGGGACATCCAAAATTGGCTTTCGATTATACTGATTTGGACGACCCTGGGGGGAAGGACTGCCCAATCTTCCAATTTGTGTCAAAAGATGGGCATCCTTCTCTTTCGAAAATGATCCTGAAAGTCAACATGGATTTAGTGAAGGGAATCTTGCCTCACCAATCTACTACATTTCTTTGAAGGGGTGAACAAACATGTGGATAAAGGTGAGCTGGTTGATATTGTATTTGGATTTTCAGAAGGCGTTTAACAAAGTACCTCATGAAAGACTCCAGGGGAAATTGGAGAGTCATGGGATAGGAGGTAGTGTTCTACTGTGGATTAAAAACTGGTTTAAAAGATAGAAACAGAGAGTAGGGTTAAATGGACAGTATTCTCAATGGAGAAGGGTAGTTAGTGGGGTTCCCCAGGGCTCTGTGCTGGGACCCGCTGCTTTTTAACATATCTATAAATGACATAGAGATGGGAGTAACTAGTGAGGGTAATTAAATTGCTGTTGACACAAAGTTATTCAGTCGTTAAATCGCAGGATGGATTGTGAAAAATTACAAGAGGACCTTACGAGACTGGGCGGTCTAAATGGCAGATGACGTTAATGTGAGCAAGTGCAAAGTGATGCATGTGGGAAAGAGGAACCTGAATTATAGCTGCGTTCATACCAAAGTTCCACGTTAGGAGTTAAGGACCAAGAAAGGGATCTAGGTGTTGTTGTTGATGATATGTTGAAACCTTCTGCTCAGTGTGCTGCTGCGGCTAAGAAAGCAAATAGAATGTTAGGTATTATTAGGAAAGGAATGGAAAACAAAATGAGAATGTTATAATGCCTTTGTATCACTCCATGGTGCGATCGCACTCGAATATTGTGTTCAATTCTGGTCGCCGCATCTCAAAAAGATATAGTGGAATTAGAAAAGGCTACAGAGAAGGGCGACGAAATGCTAAGGGATGGGACGACTTTCAACTATGAGGAAAGGCTTAAAGTACTAGGGCTCTTCAGCTGGTGAAAAGGCGGCTGAGGGGAGATATGATAGAGGTCTATAAAATAATGAGTGGAAGTTGAAAGGGTAGATGTGAAGCGTCTGTTTACACTTTCAAAAATACTAGGACTAGGGGCATGCGATGAAGCTACAATGTAGTAAATTTAAAACGAATCAGAGAAATGTTTTCTTCAATCAACGTGTAATTAAACTCTGGAATTCCTTGCCAGAGAATGTGGTAAAGTGGTTAGCTTAGCGGCGTTTTAAAAAAGGTTTAGATGGCTTCCTAAAGGAACAGTCCATAGACCATTATTAAATGGACTTGGGGAAAATCCACTATTTCTGGGTTAAGCAGTATAAAATGTTTTTTTTTACTTTTTTGGAATCTTGCCAGTTATTTGTGACCTGGATTGGCCACTGTTGGAAACAGGATGCTGGGTTTGATGGACCTTTGGTCTTTCCCAGTATGGCAATACTTATGTACTTTGTTAGAGGTTTTGGGTAACCTTGCTCAGTTGTTCAGGATTTTTTCTGCTTTCTTGTTGTGAGCTAAGGTACATGGCCGGAGGAAGAGGGATTTGGAATGAAACAATGACGAATTGTTATGTTTTTCCAAAATACTGACCCCAATGTTTCTGGTTATCAAACTGATCTAAGATATTAGAGAAGATATTCTCATTTTTAGAAACTGGTGACTTTGCATCCCCTCCGTGGAAAGTTATTTTGTCTACAGACAGATAGAGACCTCTTTTACATCATTATTTCTAAAGTCATATGTTTGAAAGAATGAAAAGTAGATAAAACATGCAGAGGCATGACTTCAGAAATGCTTTCCAACATAGATTTATAGAAAGGGTGCTGGGTTTCTTATATTACATTTTGAGAGCATGCTAGGACTCATTATGGTTTTTCCAGTTGTCAAAATACATTGATTCCTTTGTGTCCTGATTTTATTAAGACTGGAAAAGAGGAAATAAAGTTGTTTCAGAATAAAATATTTTATTTGAAAGCGTTATTTTGGTGTTGGAGAGAGAGGTGGGAGCAGGGTTGTTGGGTATGTGGGGACAGGTGAGGGTATGTGGCAGGATGTTTCTGTGTGTGTGGTGTGTATGAGTCTTAGGCGAGTGTAAAATTGTGTGAAGTGATTGTGCATGTTGGTTGTTATTTTGAGAGTTTGGATTTATATGTGTGGGGGCTCTTTTAGGAGGTATGGATGTGGGTACAGGTCAGAGGTGAGCAGCCATGGCGGTATGGGGTGTGGAAGTAAGTATGGTGTGGGACATGGATGTTATGTATATGGCATGCGTATATTCTAATTATTGGCAATTAGTGCCAGTAATTGCATGTTATTGCCCAGTTATCGGTGCTGGTGGCTTGTCCAAATTTGCATGTGCAACTCAAAGCGCCGTATACAGAATCCACTTCACTGGCTTCCTATCCGTTTCCGCACACAGTTCAAACTCCTCTTATTGACCTATAAGTGCATTCACTCTGCAGCTCCTCAGTACCTCTCCACTCTCATCGCTCCCTACATACCTCCCCGGGAACTCTGTTCACTGGGTAAATCTCTCTTATCTGCACCCTTCTCCTCCACCGCTAACTCCAGACTCCGTTCCTTTTATCTTGCTGCACCATATGCCTGGAATAGACTTCCTGAGCAGACTTCCTGAGCCGGTACGTCAAGCTCCATCTCTGGCCGTTCTTCAAATCTAAACTAAAAGCCCACCTTTTTATGCTGCTTTTAACTCTTTAATCCTTATTCACTTGTTCAGAACCCTTATTTTATCATCCTCACCTTAATATTCCTTATCTCTTGTTTGTCCTTTTTGCTGTCCTAATTAGATTGTAAGCTCTGTTTCTTCATGTTCAAGTGTACAGCGCTGCGTGCGTCTAGTAGCGCTATAGAAATGATAAGTAGTAGTAGTAGGGAATTTCCAATAGAGAGGTTTCAACTAAGGTGGAAAGATAGTCAGGAATGTTTAAGAGTAGAACACAACAAACGTTGCAAATTATCCCTGTCAACTTCTAAGTGGATTGCAGATGCAAGGAAAAAAAACATTACAAAGTATTTGTATACAAATACTAGAATCCTAAAAAATAATATAGAAGTTTAGCGCTAAATGAAGAGGTAGATATAATAGGTATCTCAGAAACCTGATGGAAGAAGAACAATCAATGGGACACTGGGTTACCAGGGTACAAATTATATTGCAATGATAGGGTGAACCAAATTGGAGGGGGAATTACGCTGTATATTAAAGAAGGAGTTGAGTCAAATAAAATAAAAATTCTGCATGAAACAGACAGCAACGTGAAATCCTTATGGATAGAAATTCTATGTGTGAAGGGAAAGAATATATGTGTAGGGCTATACTACCGTTCACCAGGCCAGAATGATCAGACAGATGAAGATATGTTAATAGAAATTAGAAAATCTATCAAATTTGGCAATAGGATAATAATGGGTGATTTTTTGTCAATTACCAAGCAATGTCACCAAGGGTAGAGAGGACAGAACCAAAGATATAACAACAAACAACTCTTTTCCACTCTAGGGACAGAATAGACTTGCTTACCACGTCGTAAATGTGGGGGAAAAAAAAGACCTCAGTTCAGAAAGAGCTCCGATGTGCAGCACAGAGCTGTTCAAAGCAGGAAATATATTAATCATAGGTCACAGAAAAAAAATCCACTTTATTAAAGCAACAGTCAAATTCCAAACCCCAAGAAGGCACATGGAGGAGAAACAATCCTGTCACAAAAGCTATCTTCTTAGCAGCAAATGCATAAATTCACCTGCCATTAAAAAGTTATCATAATTTGTAATCCACATATTAGTGTCTAAATTACTTAGCTTATCTTGCTGAAGAGGTCCAAATTACCCCAGTATTGACTGGTGAGATGCCACATCAGGGAGTGCTAGGGAGGTAAAATTCCTGGACGTAATAAATGACTGCTTCTTGGAGCAACTGGTCCAGGAACTGACAGGAGGGGGAGGGGGGGAACTATTTTAGATCTAGTCCTTAGTGAAATGCAGGAATTAGTACAAGAGGTAACGGTGTTGGGACTTCTTGGAAACAGTGTTCATAACATAATCAAATTTGACTTAATAACTGGATTAGTGGTTCAATCTTTAATTCTTTCTAGGATCGATTATTGTAATAGTGTTTTTTCAGTCTGTACCAAAGCATTATTACATAGTTTGCAGATAATACAGAATACAGCAGCCAGGCTGATTTATTCTCTGGATCAATTTGATTCAGTTACATCATATTTGTTAGAAATGCATTGGCTGCCAGTGGAGTTGTGGGTGCAGTTTAAACTCGGAATTCTTGTATTTAGGATATTACATGGTGAGGCCCCTTATTATCTTGTAAAAAATGTTAATATTTCCCCCCCCCCCCCTGTTGAACAATAGCATAATAAATTCTCTATAGATGGGAGAAAAAAAGGAACAGCAAAAAACCAACTGAACAAAAAAACCCAGCACCGAAAAAGAACTACTAATAAAAATGGGGGAAGAAGAAAAATGGAACAAGGGGGTCATTTTACAAAGGCATGCCAAAACCTGGCCTGCAGCAGTGTAGGTGTGTGTTGTTGGCATGCTCTGGACCCTTATTGTACCGCATCTGGTAAAAAGGATTATTTTAATGGGCCAGAAAATGGACGTGTGGCAAAATGAGAACCAGTGCGTGACCATTTTCGGCCTGAGACCTTAGCACCACCCATTGACTTAGCAGTAAGGTCTCACGTGCTAACCGGGTGGTAAGCATGCAGTGCATACCAACTGCCGTTTACCGCTAGGTAGGCGCCCCATGGTAGAAAATAGAAAATATTTTCTACAACGTGTTTTTGGCATGCATCAAATTCGGAATTACTGCCCAGGCACGCAGTAGCCGGGTGGTAATGCCGCTTTGGTGTGCGTCATAGGCCCTTGCGTGCCTTAGTAAAATGGCTCCAATGTGCATTAGCATAAACCAAGCAAGCAGTGGGAAGAATGGGCAGGACATCTAAAGTGACCAGAATATCAAAAAGTGAAGTCCTCCTCATAGTTTCTCAATAACCACCGTCGAGTCTTAGCTTAGTCAAGGTTATTCCGATCCACTTGTTTTCAAAAGCTGCTCCAGAACCAGTGATATCAGAAGTAAGTTTGATTTTATATCAGGCTGTCTAAATGAACTGTTTTATTTTACAAAAGCAATATTGGTGCTTATGTGCCTTTATAAACTTGGCTCCCAGATCTAGCCACAACAGTGTGTGCACACCTATTGAAAAAATTATGTGCATACACCACAACTCCACCTGTACTCCACCCAAAACACATCCTGCAAATGCCTGCACTTAGACTGCATAAAGGTAGGCACAGTCTATCTGCATATTTTTATGCACATACGCAGTTACATGTCCAGCAAGGTCGCCAGAGTTGAATCTGGAACACTGGCATACTTAGGGGCTCATTTTCAAAACAGAAAAATGCTCAAAAATCGGCAGATGGACTTTTTTGCCAAACTGTCCAAATCACTATTTTCAAAACCCATTTTAAAGATGTTTTTCTCTGCAGTGCATCCAAATCACAAGGGGGCATATTGGGGTGGGATTTGGGCATTCCCAAAACTTGGACGCTTTTCTGCCATAATGGAACAAAGCAAAAATGTCCAGGGCTAAAAGTTAGACGTTTTGATCTAGACCTGTTTCAATCACTACTAAGTTACAAAAAGGTGCCCTAAATGACCACTAGAGGGAATTACGGCATGACCCCCCCTTACTTTCCCAGCGGTCAAGACCCCCTCCCACCCCCAAAGATGTGAAAGAAACAGTATATACCAGCTTCTATGACAGCTTCAGATATTATGGCCAGTCCTTTTAGAGCTCCAAACAGGTCACTAAAGTAGCCTAGTGGTTAATGCAGTGCACTATGGAGAAGGGGACCTAGGCCCATATCCCACTCTAACTTACACTTGTGGTAGAAAGTATGAGCCCTCCAAAACTCACTGTACCCACATATATGTGACACCTGCATCTTTATTTAGGAACTTAAGTTATAATTATAAATTTAGACCTGCCATTCCTTCACCTAGATTCATGAGCCTAGTGCTGAAAATCAGTATCAAGTTCATAACTTTTTTTTCTCCCACCTTAAATCCTTCCCTGTTGCCACCTGCATGTTATGCTCCTAAATTTATGAGTTCAGTGGAATTTTGAGTATAAATTTAGGAACTCAGCCCTAGTAAATTTTCAAGGAGGTCAATTTAGGACCATAATTCTCAAGTTAGGAGCATAAGGGGGTGGGGGGGGGGGGTTGTTATCAATATGGACTACCATTAAGACAAGTTATTTTAGCACAAGTCATGCTGTTTTAGTACATGGTTCCATTTTATCTAATCTAATATGGACGTTTCTATTCTGCTTTAACTAAATAAGCTCCAGGCAGATCACAATCAAAATAAAATGGGACACATTCCATTGAGTTACATTAATTTACATATAACACAAATGCTCCTTGCTCCATACTCAAGGGCCCTTCAAATATAAGCCTTAATCATCCTCCTAAATACAGAATAACAGGTAATATGTTGGATATCTCTTGGTAATTTGTTCTGTAGCTCCGGACCTCTTCCTACTAAAGATCTATTCCTAGTAACAGCCTTTCAGCACACCAAAACTGGGATTATATTAAGCCTCACTTTCTGAATGGAGCAAAGTATTCTAGTTGCTGTATAAGGAGAGACCATATTATTTATTTATTGTATTTGTACCCCACATTTTCCCACCTTTTTGCAGGCTCAATGTGGCTTACAGAGTATGGAAAATGAAAACGTCGTTACATGATTTGAAAGAACAAAAACAGTCAATCATAAGCTGAGGTGAAAGAGGAATTCAGATGGAAAGGTGTTAGGTAAGGTCGTGTGAGAGGTGTTGTAGGTGCCTTATGTAGTTTGCGGAATGATATGTTTCATTGAGGGTGACTTTTGTAGGCTCTGTTGAAGAGATGTGTTGTCAGAGCTTTGCGAAAGCTTGTTAGATTGGTTATGGTTTTCAGGGCCATGGGTAGTGCGTTCCAATATTGTGTGCTTTTGTACGCAAAGGTGGTAGCATATGCCTGTTTGTATTTCATTCCTTTACAGCTGGGGAAGTTCAGGTTGAGGAATCTGCGGGCTGATTTTTTGGCATTCCTGGGCGGTAGGTCCACTAGGTTTAGCATATAGAGTGGGGCATCTGCATGAATGATTTTGTGTACAGTTGTGCAGATCTTGAACTCAATACGTTCCTTGAGCGAGAGCCAGTGCAGTTTCTCTCTAAGGGGTTTCGCACTTTCGTATTTAGGTGTTCCAAAAATGAGTCTGGCGGCGGTGTTCTGGGCTGTCTGGAGTTTCTTGATGGTCTGTTCTTTGCAGCCTGCGTACAGAGCGTTACAGTAGTCCAAGTGGCTTATTACTAGTGACTGTACTAGGGTGCGGAAGATGTTTCTTGGGAAGAAAGGTTTTATTCTTTTGAGTTTCCACATCGATTGGAACATTTTTTTCGTCGTGTTCTTCGTGTGGGTGTCGAGAGTGAGGTTTCGGTCAATTGTGACTCCAAGGATTTTCAGATTTTCTGAGATAGGAAGTGTGCAGTAGGGTGTGGTTATGGTAGGGTAGTTGTTTGTATTGTATTGGAAGGTGAGAACTAGACATTGAGTTTTTTCTGCGTTGAGTTTTAGCTTGACTGAGTCCGCCCAAGAGTGCATAGTCTGGAAACTCTGGTTGATCTTGTTGGTTATTTCATTTAAGTCGCTTTTGAACGGGATATGGATCGTAACATCATCGGTATATATGTATGGGTTAAGGTTTTGGTTGGCTAGGAGTTTGGCTAGTGGTGTCATCATTAGGTTGAAGATAGTTGGTGAGAGGGGGGATCCTTGGGGCACTCCGCATTCTGGTCTCCAAGGTGGTGATCTGTCCGTATTCGTTATTACTTGGTAGGATCTGGTGGTGAGGAATCCTTCAAACCATTTGAGAACTGGGCCTCCGATTCCGAAGTACTCTAGTAGGTGTAATAGTATTCCATGATCCACCATGTCGAAGGCACTAGACATATCGAATTGTAGAATGAGTATGTTCTTGCCGGTTGCGATCGTTGTTTTGAATGTGTTCATTGCCGTCACTAGTACAGTTTCAGTACTATGATTTGATCGAAATCCTGATTGAGACTCATGTAGAATTGAGTGTTTGGTCAGGTATTCCGTGAGTTGTTTCGTCACTATGCCTTCCATCAATTTTGTTGTGAGTGGGATGGAAGCGACTGGTCGGTAGTTGGTTAATAGGAGATAGGAGCTAATCCATACAAAAGTTTGAAAACAAACATTAATAGCTTATTTATTACATTTGTATCCCACATTTTCCCACCTATTTGCAGGCTCAATATGGCTTACATAATACCATAGAGGCAATTGCTATTTCCGGTAGTGAAACAAATACAGAGAGTTGTAGAATAAGGTTCATGTGTTATAGGCACATTGGGGAATCGTAGAGGGGAAGAGTTGCTTAGAGTCTATTACGAGCTTTGGTTTCATTGTGTTGTGAGGTTTAGGCCCTTAGGTTGGGTCAGGTGGGTATGCCTTTTTAAACAGGTTGGTTTTTAGTGCTTTCCGGAGGTTCAGGTGGTCGTACATGGTTTTCATGGCTTTTGGTAATGCGTTCCACATTTGTATGCTTATGTAGGAGAAGCTGGATGCGTAGGTTGATTTGTATTTGAGCCCTTTGCAGCTTGGGTAGTGGAGGTTTAGGTATGTTCGTGTTGATCTGATTGTGTTTATTATTGGTAGGCTTAGATTGAATTCTTACCTGGATCAGCAGCCAGTGCAATTTAATCAAAAGTGGAATGACATGATCACTAGATCTGCCCTCCCCCCCCCCCCCCCCCAAATAAGTTTAGCCGCTATATTTTGCACATGCTGTAAATGTCAAATCTGTGAGTCAAATAGGCCCAGCAAAACAATGTTACAGTAGTAAGTTTTTTTACTATTTCATTTATATGTTTCTCCATACTCAGTCTAAAATTACTCCTAGAATTGTAATACTAGTTTGAAAGGAATCTCAGCAGATGCCAACCTTATTGAAGAACATGGTGACACTGTATTCTTTCCTCCCACCCATAAGAAATTCATTTTACTAGGGTTAATTTTCAAGTCATTCGTAAGAATCCACTGGGAAATTCTATCATACACTCTAATCATCAATTCTATAGTCTCCTGAAAAATGTGTGCCATTGGAAACTATAAGGTGATATCATCAGCGTAGCAGAAGTAGGTTATCTTGAGTGATTTAAGTAACTGATGTAATTCACTTAAATAAACATTGAAAAGAATTGGGGACATTGGAGAGTCCTGTGGTACTCCCTGATCCATTCACCATGGCTTTGACAAAATCTGTTTCAGATAACCTGCAAAGTATGATGTTATAAAAATCCAAACTCCTATATGGGCTAGTCTTCCTCAAAGGATTTCATGATTAATCAAGTAGAGAGGCGTGGTAGCCGTGTTAGTCCACTCTTAAAGGTTATCAATTGAAATCAAACAAAATAAAACATGGAAAAGAAAATAAGATGATACCTTTTTTATTGGACATAACTTAATACATTTCTTGATTAGCTTTCGAAGGTTGCCCTTCTTCGTCAGATTGGAAACAAGCAAATGTGTTAGTTGATAGTATATATAAGTGAATATTCAAAGCATTTCAATGACAGTCTAGCAAGGTGGGGGTGGGTAAGAGGTATGCATGGGTACATCAAAGCATTTCATTTCATATAGTCTAACAGGATAGATGTGGGTAGTTGAGAGGAGAGTGATAAACAGAGAAATACAACTTTATGGTTTATAATCGGCTAGAAAACCCAGATCCTTGTTAAGTCCTGTCTGTTGGGTGTCAAAATATTCAATCATTCTGACTTCAAAGGTCTTACATTCCTGTATTGTTTTAAAGTTACCTTTCAGGATTCTTACTGTGAAATCACTGGTGCTATGTCCTGGTCCTGTAAAGTGTTGGCCCACAGGGATGTGAATCTGACTGGCACCAGCTTTCTTCATGTTGTGTCTATGTAAATTGAATCTTGTCTTAAGCATCTGGCCTGTTTCTCCAATATAGCATCCTTCGTTACATTTTTTACACTGAATGATATATACCACATTGGAAGATGAGCACGTGAAAGATTCCTTTATGTTGAATGTTTTTCCTTTGTGAATGACTGTGGGGTCCTGTGAAATGTTTTGGCATAGCTTGCGCTGGATCTGTTACAGGGAAACGTGCCCTTTTCTTTTTTAGTCTGTGTTGGGAGTTTACTTCTGATTAGCTTGTGTTTTAAGTTGGGTGGCTGTCGGAAGGCCAGCACTGGTGGAGATGGGAATATCTCTTTCAGTAATTCATCCTCCTGGAGTAGGGGCTGTAGGTCTCTTACAACCCAGAGCTGGAGAAACTGAGGAAAATCATAAGAGTCTTACAGCCCCTACTCCAGGTTTAAAGCAGAACAACACACACACACATTCACACACACACACAGAAACAAAGAGGGCTTTGCTTGAGAGCAAACCTAACAAGAAATTAATCCATATAGATTCAAACCAAAACCACTCACACAAGGCTCAGGGCTGTGCCACAGAGACACAGCTTAATAAGAAGACCAGTTCCCTCAGAATCAAACAACAGTACAACAAGAAAAGGAAAATAGACATGTTGCAAAGGCAACGCAGGAAAACTCCCTGGGTCCTTATAAAGGAGTAGGTTGATGATGTCACAAGTAGGAAATGAAGCAGAAGCAGGGACACCAAAGTGAGGCTTGGCTTCAGGGACACCAAAGTGAAGCTTGGCTAACAGGAAGAAGAACAACAGAAAAAAGGCAGACTGAAGAGGTCACAGAGCTAGATACAGAGAAATAGTAGGTCTGAACATAAGGGCATGGCCACAACCGTGACATTATGTAAAAGCAACAGGCACCTGTGTACCTTTATAAAATAGGTTTCTCCTACTGCACAGATGACATCGCACAAATTTACACCTTCAGAATACACAAACAGCACTTAACCACAGAGCAAATGGATTACTGGGATATAGACTTTTGGACGTTTTCTTACACATGCCTTCTAGTACAACAAGTTATTTCTAGCCTTGTTTATTCCTTGTAAACTAGTTCTAAGGTTGCCAAAATGCATCTAGATGGCTTGCCATCTCCCCCTTTAACAGCTTATTATAAAAGTAAAGGCCGAAACTTATTATCTATCATGTCTTTAAGTATTTTAATATAAAATTCTCCAAATCTCTGTGTAAAGATAGTTCATAGGTGAGGCTTCAGATTTTAAGTTTTAACCAATCCAATAAACACAAATAAAACACCTCCACTCCAAAAAAAGTCAATATTTCAAAGCAATTTAAATGGGCAGTAGAGCCTCCTGCCCGCTTAAATTGATTGTGTCCACCCAGCCATTGATATACAGCAGCACATATCCCAAGTGGCAGATCAGGGGCATTACAGGGGTGGAACTGAGAGTAATTGATCTTGGAGGTCCACATAAAAAGCAGTCCTAACTTTGCCCAGTTAGTTATGTAGGTGCCGGCACTAAATATTGGTCAGCACCTACATAACTTCTGGGTACCGGCCTGCAGACTTGAGATGATCTCCTTTTCTTCCTGGCCCCTGTGAGCAGTTCCAATCCCTCTCCCACCTACTCCCAAGTCACATCGGGCCCACCACCAGGCCTACCTTGTCTGTTGATCTAGTGGTCAATGGAGGGAGAAGCAAACCTCACACACTCCTGTCTCATGTGGTTCCTGGTTGAAAATGGTTTCTGCAGCCTGTAGTGATAGTCTTGTGGAATTACTAAAAGTAACATGAGACTACTGTTAGAGGTTGTGGTGGCCATTTTCAACACAAGAGCTGAAAGGGACAGGAGGAAGTAGGTTCAACCACTAGACAACCAGACTAGGTAAGGTAGGCCTGGGGGAGGGGGGTTCCTGGTGTGACTTATGAGTAGGCAGGAGGGAAGATTGGTACATCTGGGTGGGGTCTAAAGGGGGGACTGAAACTGCCCAGGAGACTTCTGAATGGAAGGTATATCAAATATTGATTAAACTTGGAAATTTGGAGGAGGGATTGGAACTGCAAGTGAGGGAAGGGAAAGGGAATTGGAATTACTAGTGGGGACTGAGAGGGAGGAAATATAAACACCCCTTATGCAGTTCCCAACTGATATTCAGCAGGGACTTACATACGTGTTATGTGGGTCCCGGCTAAATATTGGCCAGGAACCTGCATAATTCCCTGCAGCCAGCACTAGTCTGGGGTGAGCCAGGTATCCAGTGCCAGTGCCTGGACATGGCCAGGCATTGAATATCTGGGGCTAATTTAGCTGGCCACGATCGGCGCTTTAAAAAAAACACTGACCCGCCACCAGCTGAATATTGAGCAGTAGGTGTTGGCTAAATATCAGAAAAACCCGACTTCCACATACTTTCTCACCCCTCCCATTGCCTGTTGTGGATCCTCCACTTTCTATGCTTTTTCCACACTGACAGGTCCTCAGCTGCACAAATGTATGCATAGAACTTGTGATAAGAACAGTTAGCAAAGCTGGATTTAAAAAAGGTTTGTTCAAGTTCCTGAACTGTTATTAAGATAGATGTGGGGAAATCACTGCTTTTCCTTGGGGTCAGTAGCATGAAATCCTGCTATTCTCTGGGATTCTGCCAGGTACTTGTGACCTGGATTGGCCACTGTTGGAAGAAGGATACTAGACTAGATGGCCCTTCAGTGTGACCCAGTATGGCTATTCTTAAAAGTACCCAGCAAAAACACCTGCTCCACAAAAACACCAATCATTTTTTTGAACCCATAAAAGAACCCTTATTTATCTGGAAAATAAACACCTAAATTGACAGTTTATAAACACCTAAGATCAGAAACCTTACTCATGCCATCAGAAGAAGGTTAGACCCACCTGAAAATGTAAAAAAAAAAAATCAAAACTAATTAAAAGTAAATTATTTAGATTTTGTAAACATTCTTTTAAACGTACTGATACACAAAGACACTCTAATGCATAAAGATAAGTGGATAGTTTATCCACCTTCTAGGCCTGATATTCAGTGGCCAAATTCATTTAGGTAGGTCACTGATTATGCAGTCTTAAATGTAAAATGATAGTTGATCCATTTAAGTTAGGGCTGCCCTTTGTACGATCACAGTAAACCGATAATGCCACCCACTTAGCAGCTGAATAGTACCACTATCTGGATAAATGCTTGGCCCACTCCCAGAATGCCCCTGGCTCCTCCTATCTATACAGATAATTTCTGACTGGAAAAATCAAGATGTGCAGCCAAAATCTGTCATTGGCTGGCATGAAATGAAAATAAACGAAGCACAACACAGCATCAGGGGCTAACTAAATAGATGCATTTGAATCTCATCTTCTATTTATCCATATGGAATCTGAAATACCCAAATATTTTTTCAAATAGAAATGTAGAAAATAATGTATGATTTAAATTAAAGAGACCAGTATTCAGCGGGACATCCAATGCATAACCTGAAACAGAAGAGGACAGTGGTGTAACCCGTATTAAAGGAGATGCTTTGGATTCTTTTCATTGTGCAAATTATCAGCCAATTTCCAAACTGCCATTGTTGTCAAATATTGTGGAGCAAGTGGTGTAGACAACCGTGCCTGCTTGTATATGAACCAATTTGGTTTTGCCATGACTTTGCAATTTCAACCACTTGGGTCATCAGACGTGGGATGGATTGGGGTGGCTTTTGACACCCTGAACCACACAGTCCTTCTGTAGCATTTGCAGGTGCTGGGTGAAGATCCAGACATTGCGTGTTGATTTGTGACCTTTTTGATAGGGCAGGTCCAACAAGTTTGGATTGATGGGCTCATTCTGGGCTAATGCCAATCTCCTCTGCAGTTCCACAAAGGTCTTATTTATTGGCAGCTCTATTTAATGTTTATCTTCAACTGCTCTGTGATGGTCTGTCAGCCAAGAGTACTGACTTCAGGATTTATGCTGATGATATTTAGTGATCCTTCTTTTCCAGCATCTTGCCTCATCAGTTGTGCCCCTGTTGTCTAGAATGTATGGCTAATGGTATGATAGGACTGAGTATGAAGAAATGAGTTGTTGGTTTTGTCAAAGGCATGGATCCTGCTCTTCTTTTCTCATCATTTATGGTCAGTGATGTGCAGTTGGAGCCCCAGACTGAAGTGAAAATTTGAGAGTGGAAAGGGTGGATAAAAGTTCATTTAAAAAAATTTAAAAGCATTGTATTGGCTTTGTCCATTGGTATTGACATCTGACTTTCATTTGGTCCTTCAGTCTTTAGGCTTCTCTTCTTTAAGTTATTGAAATTCACTGCTGATAGGTTTGTCATCTACTTTGGTGCATGCTTTACAGTTAGACCAGCATGCATGCAATGGCACATGTGAAGGAGGCATAGGAACCAATTTTTCAAAATTATTGGGGGTGGTAAGCCCAATGGAAGTAACCCCTCTCTGAACACATACATCAATTTTCTCAATATTGGGGGTGCTCAAGCACCCACAGTACCCACAGAGCCGGCTCCTATGTGTGAAGGGCAATATTATAACTGGATTCCCACAATTACACACCACTTGTGTGCATTAGTGTATAGAATAGTGGCACCGTAGCAAGGAAGCAGCACTTATGCTTGTGTCAGTTAAATATAAGTGCTCTTCTGTCTGGGCGTATATTAGCAGTCCAGGAAAAAAGCACAAAGGGCTCTCAAGAATGGGACAAGTGTGCTTTATTGACGATCTGACATGGGCCGTGTTTTGGCGTAAAAAACCGCCTGGCTCAGGGGTCAATTCAACCAAGCAACATTAAGTGCATGAGCTGCTGCTTAAAGTATAGTATTCAGTATAGTTGCAATCTGCTCTGGAAATGGAGAATTAAATTCCTTGTGCAGAGCAAACCGCCAAGAAAATGTGCCAAAAGCTTTCCAGAATGGATTGCTTCTGTGCTGAGTACTATACTGCTGAGTTGACCCAAGAGACAGGTGTTGTTTTACGCCGAAGCACAGCCCATGTCAGGTCATCAATAAAGCACACTTGTCCCATGCGTGAGAGCCCTTTGTGCTTTTTTCCTGGACTGCTTGTGCTGTGTACTTTGACCCTCTCTGTTGTATGTTGGGTGTACATTAGTGGCACAGCTTATAAATGCAAAGGGAGGTCTTCACATGGGCGGAGCATGGAAGGGGAAGCCATTTATGTGTGTAACTTACAGAATACAGTATGTTATGCATGCCCTTGACGTACATGCCTGCAGGTATGCCAGGTCGATGGCTAACATAACAGCGGGTGCATAAATGTAAGGTGTGCAATGCCATCTTACACTAGCATTCTATAATAGAATCTGGGTGCCCAGATAATGTTATAGGAAAGGCTCTTACCATGTGGCATTGGTTCATCTAAAAGGAGACATGCAGATGTAGAACTGTAGATAATTCTATAAGGAGCTATATAGTTGCACGCTATTCTGTAAGTATGCACTTAACTTTGATAGTATGTACTTTGTAGGTGGATGGTCATGTGGGCAAAACTTCTCCACAGAACATAATAACTCTTGATCAACAATACTATGGTATACACAAACCAGTGCTAGACTTGGCAATATGGCATGATATTGCCTTGAGAAGTTTTGAATGCACAAATGTATGTTTGACAGCTTGTGACATCATTTTATTGCATGCTAATGAACTGGCAAAAAGAAATAAAATAACATAAACATGCTTGGATATTTGGAGGTTTTTCTGGCCAATGATAAAGTGAATGTCTGTTGAAGTACTAAATTCCATGAAGTTTCATTGAGTACGTCAGACTTTTGAGGCCTTTTCCTCCATATTTTATTTTTGCCAAGTCTAGCATTGGTTTGTGTATACCACAGTATTGCTGATCAAGAGTTATTATGTTCTGTGGAGAAGTCTGATTTTTATTTATATGTAAGGTACTGTATTCCAATACTGAGTATCACTAGTATTCTATAAGGTACTCTGGGTGCTCAGATGCCATTAGAGAATAAGATCTCATTACACAACCTCAGGATGCCTATATGGAGTCACCCAGTTACAGAATTGCTTCCCAAGTATCCATATTTTGAACAAATTACTTCAGTTTTATGGTGTCTTCATTGGCTGTCAGGTGGGTAAGATTTAAGATATTTTCCCTATTATATTAATGCTGAATCTTTAGAGTATTAGAAAATTGGGTCAACTCCTTTCTTTGCTGTCCTCATGGATTAGTGTTTGTTGGTGATTCTCTTGAAAGGAGATTGAAGGGGGGCAGACTCAGGAAAGATGTCAGGAAGTATTTTTTCACGGAGAGGGTGGTAGACGCTTGGAATGCCCTCCCGCGGGAGGTGGTGGAGATGAAAACGGTAACGGAGTTCAAACATGCGTGGGATATGCATAGAGGAATCCTGTGCAGAAGGAATGGATCCTCAGAAGCTTAGCTGAAATTGGGTGGCGGAGCAGGTGGGGGGAAGAGGGGGTGGTGGTTGGGAGGCGAGGATAGGGGAGGGCAGACTTATACGGTCTGTACCAGAGCCGGTGATGGGAGGCGGGACTGGTGGTTGGGAGGCAGGAAATACTGCTGGGCAGACTTATATAGTCTGTGCCCTGAAAAGGACAGGTACAAATTCAAGGTAAGGTATACACATATGAGTTTGTCTTGGGCAGACTGGATGGACCATGCAGGTCTTTTTCTGCCGTCATCTACTATGTTACTATGTTTGAAAGGAGATGCACGAGTTTTGGAGATTAAAGTGTGATCCTTTTCTGTTATAGTAGCGCTTTAGAAATGATAAGTAGTAGTAGTAGTTCTCCTACTCCCTGTAGTGAACTTATAATTGCTTTCAGATTATATGGATTTCTGTAAAGAGATGAAGACATTTTATTTTACTCAATTAGTTGGGACCAAATTCAATGTCCATGTATTTTTTTTCTTTTTGAGGACTGCAAACACTTGTGGGGTTTCGTGAAGTGATATTTACTTCGTTTGTACCTGTTTTCAGTGGGTAAAGTTGGCATTATTTTTGTTGCCAGTCTTTTGTTTCTATTGTATAATTTATTTTATTGTAATGTTAGTTTTATCTTTTATATTACTGAGAATATTTTTCGGTAGTAGTGGGTTATACATTCATGTAAATAAACCAAGCACTGTAAATAAACAAGTTATCCATTTAAAATTATGCAAATATTTAGCAGAGCTAGGCATTCAAGCGTGAACAGTGAAAATGGCCAAATAATTTTCAAGAGATAAATTCTCTCTTACTTAATTTAGACAGAAAGCAGCTAAATTTCACTACTGTCTGTGTAAATTTTATCCCTGTTCACAAAATGTACCAAATTCTGTCCCAGTTTAAAAGTGGATAACTTTGTCCTTTGATTTGATTAATTAATTGCTGTCAAGTCAAAGTTGACTTCTGGCAACCATATAAATTGACTCTTTCAGAATGTTCTGTCTTCGATTTGTGTGTAAAGGCTTTGTAATGGAAGATTCGTTGTTGTAGTGATTGTGTCAATCCATCTTATTGCTTGTCTTCCATGCCTTCTTTTTCTTTCAACCTTTCCCATCTTAATTGCTTTTTCTAGGGAATCTGGCCATTGTGTAATAAGGCTAAACTATGATAGTTTCAGTGTAGTCATGTGAGCTTTAAGTGAGAATTTAGGTTTTATTTTGTCAAGGACCCAACTGTTCAACTTCTTGGCTGTCCATGGTATTTGTAACAGTCACCTCCAGCATCACAATTCAAATGCCTCAATGCTGTTTCTGTCCTGTCTTTTCATGGTTCAACTTTTGCATCCATATAGAGGCAGGAATGAGTACCAAAGGGCTGCAGCGAGAGGTCGTGGCATACTCTCTGATTTCTATCTTTTAATCAGTTTTTAATCCGCAGTAGGACACTACCTCCTATCCCATGACTCTCCAATTTCCTCTGGAGTCTTTCATGTGAAAGTTTGTCAAATGCCTTTTGAAAATACAGATACATAATATGAATACACTTTTGAATAGCTTAGTTCAGGATAGTATCAGCCCTTAAATGATTTCATATACGAGTTGAGAAGTGCTAAGAATGCACATAATTGTTACCATATCAGTTTTATTTCTGAATCGTATTTGATTCCTGGAGAAAATAATTGATTTTCTATTCTTTACAGAAAAATAAGTCATTAACGATTATTTTCCAAAACACCATTTCCTTCTATATGTGTGACAGGGAATGCAGACCGTTGACTGAGGCTTTGCATTTCTATAGACTGCAAAATTGTTGACCTCAGCTTATCCATAGAAAAGATGAGACCTATTGTACCTCCATCCAGATGTCCAGGCACCAGTTTCTCAAATGTGCTGCAAGTATTCTGTAGCAGAGAGGATAGCCAGAGTACTTTCAGCATAGTGACTAAGTTTAATCTGTGTCGATGTGAGAAGTCAGTAAACTATGCAACTGCCTTTATGCATATATAACAGAAGGCCTGTGTCTCCTACTGCATAACTAAACCACAAAAGGAAAAGGAAAACTGGTTAAAAACTCCAGAGGCAGCTTGATTAATGCTCCATATGCCCTGTAGTACATATTCCGGCTGATATTCAGTGCTATTTAACAAACCAGGAATGGCTCCAGGCTGGTTAAATAGCATTTAGCTGCCTAATCACTAATATTCAGCAGAAGATAGCCGGTTATCTGTGCTGAATATTTGCATAATGCATGGGGGAGATTCTATATATGGTGCCTAAAAAATCAGCGTGGAAATCAGTGCTGACTAAGCATATTCTATAAGCAGTGCCTAGATTTAGGCGTGGTATATAGAATACGCTTAGTTGATATTTCAGCGCCTAAAACTAGGCGCCTCCATTTACACCAACAAAAACTTGGCATAAATCCTGGCACGTATATTTAGGCACACTGGGCCATATTCTATAACTAAGCATGCAAATTTTGGAACGCCCATTTCCACACCTATGGCTATGCCCCTTTTTGCCTGTGCATGCTAGAAGTTAGGCGCACTGCATTAGAGAATGTGCTTAGTGAGGTATATACGTAAATTCTAATTATTGCCATTTAGTGCTCATCATTGCTTGTTAAGAGCTGTTATCTGCACTGATTAACTTGTTAAGCCAATTAAGTTAAGCGCATTGTTATAGAATGTGCTTGGATTTCAGCGTGGATCTCTAGGCATGTTATATAGAATCTGAGGGATAGTGGCTAACCGGCTGTACTGCACGATATAGCTGGCTATCTGTGAATATTCAGGCACTAGCCAGTTAAGTTTGGCGGCCAAGTCAGATCGATTAAATAGCAGTCCTATCTTTGGCCTGAAATCACTCAGCGTAGTGGCGCTTGACTTGGCAGTACCACTGAACATCGGCTCTGACTGCTGCAGCTGTGCCTGGGTAGTGCAGGGGTGGTCTGGGGGTTGGAGTCAGGGAGGAGTCAGCAGTTAAGTGGGCACCAGCCATGTTCATATCGGCTGATATCTGTAAAACCTGAGGTCAACGCTCGTTCCCGGATATTCAGTTCTGATGCCTGGACACGGCCCACCAATGGATATCCTGGCTTAATTCTGCACACAGCTGTCGGCTGCTTAAAAACCACTTGTTTTGAGAGAACAGAAACAAACTCGGCCATGAATTCTGCCTTTTGCAATTATTAAACCATTCTTTTTGACAGAGACATATTTTCCCAATAAGTTCTTGCTGAATTTTATATACAGACAATAAATACAAAATCCCATTTGACAGTGACATTTTCAAAGTGTAAATGAGACACGAGTCTGTGTCTGTTGTCCTTGCTCATGAAGTATTTCCTCCTGTCTAGGATTCTCTTATTATCTCTATTAGACATTTCTCCTGTTTTCTGAGCTGTTCCTTAGCTTGACTCTCATGCTGTAGGTCATGGCCTGGGCTGTTACACTCTCTTCCTGGGTGGCCTCCTTTGCTAAGGTCAATCTCCCATGATGAGGGGGGTGTTCCTTGGCTCTTTTCTTCCTTATGAAGCACTGCTTGGGCTTTTTGGACCTCATTCAAAAAGAGCTTTTCCATACTCACTGTCTGAGGAAAGGGCCTTTGTTGAATAAATCATTTTGAACTTTGATGGGCGCTGAGTGATAGGCTATGGACAAGTACTGTTAGAGTTAGGCGTGGATACTCAGCGCCATACTGGCTATGTTGAGCAGTCAAAACAGGCCGCTAAAACGTTAACTGGTTAGTGCTGAATATCGGTATAGCTGATTAACTTTTTAGCAGCCACATTAAACCCGGAGAGTCAATGAAGCTCGTTGGAAAGGGCTTGGCATTTAATATCTATCTACTTATCATTTCTATAGTGCTACAAGGCATACGCAGCGCTGTACACCATACACAGAAGACAGTCCCTGTCTTATCTAGATTGTAAGCTCTTTAGCTTACAATCTAGATAAGACAGGTAAACAGACAGAACAATTAAGGGTAAGGGAATAAAGAGGTGAGGACAAAGGACAGGGTAAGTGAGTTAGGCGTTGAAAGCAGTGGTAAAGAGGTGGGTTTTGAGTTTGGACTTGAAAATGGCTAAAGACGGGGCTAGACGTACAGGCTCGGGAAGTCCATTCCAGGCGTGAGGTGCAGCGAGATAAAAGGAACGGAGTCTTGAATTAGCAGTAGAGGAGAAAGGGACGGACAAGAGAGATTTATCAACAGAACAGAGCACTCGAGGGGGAATGTAGGGGGAGACAAGAGTGGAGAGGTACTGGGGAGTGGCAGAGTGAATGCACTTATAGGTCAATAGGAGAAGTTTGAATAGAATACGGAAACGGATAGAGAGCCAGTGAAGTGACTTAAGGAGAGGGCTAATGTGGGCATAGTGACTTTGGTGGAAAATGAGTCACGCAGCAGAGTTTTGGATTGATTGAAGAGGAGAGAGATGGCTAAGAGGGAGGCCAGTGAATAGTAGGTTGCAATAATCAAGACGGGAGGTGATAAGAATGTGGGTAAGGGTTTTGGTAGAGTGCTCAGAGATGAAGGGACGGATTTTGCTGATGTTATAGAGAAAGAAATGACAGGTTTTGGCAGTCTGCTGAATGTGAGCAGAGAAGGAGACAGAGGAGTCGAAGATGACCCCAAGGTTATGAGCTGATGAGACTGAGAGAATGAGAGTGCCATCCACCGAAATAGAGAAAGGGGGGAGAGGAGAGGTAGGTTTAGGGGGAAAGATGAGAAGCTCGGTTTTTGCCTTGTTAAGTTTCAGGTGTCGTTGAGACATCCAGGCAGCAATGTCAGATAGGCAGGCTGAGACACTGGTCTGGATGCTGGTTGAGATTTCAGGGGTAGAGAGGTAGATTTGGGAGTCATCAGCATAGAGATGGTATTGAAAGCCATGGGAAGATATCAGAGAGCCAAGGGAAGAAGTATAGATGGAGAGCAGGAGAGGACCGAGAACAGAACCTTGAGGTACACCAATTGGTAGAGGGATAGAAGTGGAAGAGTATCTACCAGAGTGTACACTAAAGGTGCGAAGCGAGAGGTAGGAGGAGAACCAGGAAAGAACAGAGCCCTGGAATCCAAATGAAGCTAGTGTGTCAAGGAGTAGGCTGTGATCAACAGTGTCAAAAGCAGCGGATAGATCAAGAAGGATGAGGATAGAATAGAGACCTTTGGATTTGGCTAGAAACAGGTCATTAGAAACTTTAGTAAGTGCAGTTTCAGTTGAGTGAAGAGGGCGAAAGCCAGATTGGAGTGGGTCAAGAACAGCATGAGATGAGAGAAAGTCAAGACAGCGGCGGTGAACGGCGCATTCAAGTAACTTGGAAAGGAAGGGGAGGAGGGAGATGGGTTGATAGTTGGAAAGACAGGTAGGGTCAAGTGAAGGCTTCTTCAGGAGCGGTGTAACCACAGCATGTTTGAAGGCATCAGGAATGGTCGCAGTGGAAAGAGAGAGATTGAGGATATGACAGATAAAAGGGGTGAGAGTAGGAGCGATGGTGTTAAGAAGGTGGGTAGGAATGGGATCAGAGGAACAGGTAGTTCGTTTAGAGGAGGAGAGAAGAAGTGATGTTTCGTCATCAGTGACCTCAGGAAAGGAGGAAAAGGAAGGAGGGGTTGAGGAAATAGGGGAACGGACAAGGGGCGGGACAAGGGGAGGGAGAGGTGGGGGTGGTTTGGTAGAGAATTCAAGGTTTATCTTCTGAACCTTGTCATGGAAGAACTCAGCTAGGGTTTGGGGAGATAGTGAGGGGGGAATTGGGAGTGGAGGCACCTTGAGGAGAGAGTTTAGTGTGGTGAAGAGAAGTCGAGGGTTTGAGCCGAGAGAATTGGTCAGCTGGATGTAGTAGTCCTGTTTGGCAAGCAAGAGAGCAGATTGGAAGGAGGTCAACATGAATTTGAAGTGTGAGAAGTCAGCAAGGGCACGAGATTTCAGCCAGAGGCATTCAGCGGAACGGGTACAGGAACGTAGGTAGCGGATTTTAGGGGTTAGCCAGGGCTGGGGTTTGGTGCATCTTATAGGACGGGGCATGAGAGGTGCAAGAGTGTCTCAGGCAGAGGATAGAATGGTATTGTAGGAAGAGACAGCATCAATATCCAGGTTTAACGCTGGCGGCAGACAGCAAATGCTCTGCCCGCCGCCGGTTGAATATCGGAGCCAATGATTCCAACTTGCTGAAAGCCTTCTTTGTAATTGCACAGCGTGATGATGATAATAAAGATAAAGATGAAGATGCACTACTTCTGATACAGATGATAATGACAATAATTATGATATTCTTTGCTATAAGGAAGTCAAGCCCCCTTCTCCCAATCCCATCCCCTGTGTGAATGAACACCAAGACACAACATCAGCTTTAAGACTGTCACATTCAAAAAAGATTTTATGCATTTGAGTAAAAAAAATGTGTAGCATCAGGAAACATAAGAACTCTATACCCCCAAACCAACTCATCTTTTTTATGTGAAAACTTCAGTACCCGATTACAATCTGTTTTAAGCATAAAGGAAGCCATGATTATGGTCTGCCATGCATACTTTAAGCCACGTTTGAAGGGAACATGTTTCAAACAGTCAGTCTACATCAATAAATCTTTATTTACCTGCAAAAATTACTTTGAAAACTGTGCTCCAAGTAGAGGTTCTGACCCCCATGGAGTGCACATAACCTGCAAAGAGCTTCAGGACATGAAAACACAGTTTTACTTGTAAGCATAGGAACAGAGAAAATGGATTACAGATCAGATGGTTACAGCAGTGGAGGAGTGGCCTAGTGGTTAGAGCACCGGTCTTGCAATCCAGAGGTGGCCAGTTCAAATCCTGCTGTTGCGCCTTGTGCTGTTGGGCAAGTCACTTAACTCTCCATTGCCTCAGGTACAAACTTAGACTGTGAGCCCTCCTGGGACAGAGAAATATCCAGTGTACCTGAATATAACTCACCTTGAGCTACTAATGAAAAAGGTGTGAGCAAAATCTAAATAAATAAGTAAACTATAGATAGATATAGATTGGATAAGAAAAAGCTGAAAATGGTTTCTCATAGCTGACTGCAAAATTCTGATAGGAGAAAAGTGCTATACAGAAAAGCACAATAAGGTGGTATAACATATTCACTGGGAAGTCTATAACATCTCTATATATAAAAGGCACCTCCAACGTTCGAATGAAGCCTCAAGCCAGAAACTTGAGGCGGCCGAGATATCCAGTTTGGCCATGAGTGTTTGCCCCGCCCTCGCGTCACAACATCATGACGTCGAGGGCGGAGCACAGACACTCAACAAATCAAGGAAGCCCATTGGTTAATCTCTGTTTCCACTCCCCAACCCAGCCGTCATTCTCATACACTCAAAACCAAACAAAATCGTCACTGCACCCCGTCCCCCAGCCCACACTCCCCGTCACCCACCCTTCCGCAGCCACTCGCTCACCGTTCTGCCGCACCCCCTCTCCTCTTCGACTCTGCCCATGCAGCAGGACGATTACTACACACGAGTGCAGGGGCGTAGCCAGACCTCGCCAGGAGGGGGGCCAGAGCCCGAGGTGGGGGGGCACTGTTTAGCCGCCCCCCCGAGCTGCTGCCTCCACCACCACATCGGACCCCCCCCCCCCCTGCCGGCCTGCCCACGATCCCCTTCAACCCACCTCCCGCCACCAACTCTCCCCCGCCGTCGCCGCCCGCCCCGTCGCCGCAAATGATACCTATTTTGAAGAGAAATTTCCTTCCGCGCTCGAGTAGCGCCTTTCTTCAACGAAGTTCCGGTGATCAGCTGTTTCGACGCCGGCAGCGTCATCGGCGTCGAAACAGCTGATCGCCGGAACTTTGTTGAAGAAAGGCGCTACTTGAGTGCGGAAGGAAGTTTCTCTTCAAAAAAGGTATCATTTGCGGCGACAGGGTGGGCGGCGATGGCGGGGGAGAGTTGGTGGCGGGAGGGGGGTTGAAGGGGATCGTGGGGCAGGGGGCCAGGGCCAAATCCACGGGGGCCTGGGCCCCCTCAGGCCCCACGTAGCTACGCCACTGCACGAGTGGAACTGACCCAATCAACTACACTGTAAGCAAGGAGGCCCATTGGTTAATCTCTATTTCCACGCCCCAACACAGCCATCATTCCCATACACTCAAAACCAAGCACACCTACAAGCTGCTGATCCACATTGTCCTTTTTTTCCCCCTTCTTCCATCTGAAACACGTCTAAAGCTGTTTCTACTGGATAAACTGCGCCTTAACAGGTAAAGGACAAAAGGTTTTTGTTTTTAGTTTCTTACTGCACATCTTTTTAATTTATTTGAAAGCTACACATCTGTACATATGAATATCATGAAATCTAAATTAAATATCACTAAAACAGTTTATCCAGCCGTTGCCTGTCAATGTGTGTCACTCAAAGAGTATGAGGGAGCTCCAGCTGACTGTGGGTCAGGACAGGACTTAGCTGCTGGACGCCAGAAGCAGTGTCTCTTTAGGTTGACAGCAAATAGCAACCCCCCCCCCCACACCAAGCACCTTGGAGGGAGGGAGGCAGGGAGGGGACAGGACCATGGAACTGGGAGGGAGGGGAGGGACCCTTGAACTGGTAGGGGGCCCCTGGAACTGGGAAGGGGTCTATGGAACTGGGAGGGAGGGAAGAAAGGTGACCCTGGAACTGGGAGTGTGGGGACCCTGAAACTGAGGGAGGGAGGAGGGGACCCTGAAATTGGAAGGGACCCTGAAACTCGCAGGGAGGGGGGGGGATGACCCTCGAACTTGGAGGGGGGATGACCCTCGAACTCGCAGGGAGGGAGGGGGATGACCCTGGAACTCGGACGGACGGAGGGAGGAATAGAGGGCTGACCCTGGAACTGGGAGAGAGGAGGGAGGGGCCCCTGGCACACACTCTGATTCTCACACACACACTCTCTCTTTCACGGACACACTCGCACCCACTCTCACTCTCTCTCTGTCACACACACACACTCGCTCATTCACTTTCTTTCACACAGTCAATCTCACACACACTCTCAAACATACACACTCCGAGGAAAACCTTGCTAGCGCCCGTTTCATTTCTGTCAGAAATGGGCCTTTTTCACTAGTATATAATATTACCAGAAAAGTAGTAGATTAGAGCTCTAAGGTGCAGATGATCAAAAGCCATGCACTGTTCCAAACAGCACTCTAAAAATAGCGCTGGAACAGCATGGGACTTTACCACTCCTATTATGATTGGAGATAATAGCATGCAAATTTAAGCACGCTATTCTCTCTGATCATAGGGTAAAAGCGCGGGAGAATTGTGCCTCAGCATATGTTCAAGCACAGTTCTCCCACACTTGTTTGACAGGTCCAGACTGTCAAAAGTCCAGACCTGTCAAACACAAGGGCTGGAGGTCCGTGGGACCCCCAGACCCCTCTGTAACTGCAAGGCCCTGGTGGCCTAGTGCCCCCACCCCAAGCCAGTGACACAGAGTCTGGAGGTCCGGTGGGTTCTCCCTTATATGGTGGTGAAGCCCCGCCCAGCGCATCCCAGAATACACTGGACAGAGCTGTGCGCCACCATTTCAAGGTGACGCTGGAAGAGGAGGGAGTGTAACCCCTTTCTACTTGGATCAGTCTTAGTTGGGGCACTTACTTAAAGTATGTTTAATTTTGTTGATGGGTCCAGATTGGGACCAGTATTCACTTGGAGGCTGAAAACAATCCATATTCTCCACTGGTACTCAATAACTCAGTCCAGGGCAGAAATGGGGGCTCTGAACAAAAAAGGTTTAATTAAAATTTGCGCTGTCCAGTGATTAAAATTTTTAATTGCGTTATTAACTGCATGAGCCAAATGTAAAAGAGATGAAATCAATTTAGCATGTACACACGGAAGCGTATTTTCAAAGCACTTAGACTTACAAAGTTACATAGAGGGGCATTTTCGATAGAACATCTAAATCAGAATTTGAATGTTTTACAAAAGCGTCCAAATTCTGAACAGCAAAGAAGGTCATTTTCGAAAAAGATAGACGTCTATCTTTTGTGTTCGAAAATACTATGGACGTCTTGTGATTTGGATGTTGTTTTTTTTTTTTTGGTCCATTTTCGAAAAAAAACATCCAAATGCAAAACATCCAAAACAGAGGAGGAGTGGCTTAATAGTTAGTGCAGCGGGCTTTGATCCTAGCAACTTGGGTTCAATTCCCACTGCAGCTCCTTGTGACTTTGGGCAAGTCAAATGCACAAGGGGTATTTTAGGATATGACATCTAACTCTGAATGTGGACATTTTTTGTAAAACGTCCAAATTCAGAATAGGAAAGGTCACTCTCTACAAAAAAAAGTCTATCTTTTCCTTTTGTATATGCTGTTTGGAAAAACATTTTGTGATTTGGACATTTTATTGTTTGGTCCATTTTCAAACAAAAAATGTC